>NW_027202903.1:0-132662 GCF_024711535.1 Dipodomys merriami
AGAAGAGGAAAAGAGTAGGTAAGAAGTCATAATTATGGTGTTTTTAATGGCTAAGTATAAAGAACATGTAACAAAACAGTTGGAAGATTCATTTGCTCTTTTTGCTATGCTCTCACCCTTCTTGGAGAAAGGTTCTCACTATGAAGTGTCAAGTGGTCTGAACCTTTCAAGCCTTGTCTCAGTGACAGATGTGATGGGATTTGGGATATGTGCTCCCATGACAGGCTTTTAGGAAGTTCACAATAAAGCAATACCAGTAAATATAAAGAAACTTTTGTGAGTGATGTGTATTCACTTCTTCAATTGCCAAAATTAAATTCATATGTCAAAATTACTTACATTAGATGCAGTTCAACTGGCATCACTAACACCTCCATAAATCAAATGCAAACTAAAAGTTCTACTTCAAAAACCAACATCTAAGGCAGTGTTGGAAATACAAGAATATACACAATAAATCTAAAGGAGTAAGATCTTTAACACTGGCAATGATCAATGATAGCTGAATTTTTAACTAGGCTTGAAAAGTTTAGGTGTCCACTATGTGATTAGAGTTGCGGAGTTGACCTTAGTATCAAGATTGGAGGTAAAATTCAAGGGCAGCTAAGGTTGCTGCAGTATTGTAGCTAGATACAGTGTGACTGTCCCTGATAATGGTAAAACACAGAGTAGAAGCTAAGTCAGTAAAATGTATAGGAAAGATTCTCCACTGAGAATCATTGCAGGGAACGATCATCACACTTGCGTTGAAAATGTACAGCCCATCATTTTAGATTAAGCTCTAGCGTATTTCTGATCTGAAGACAATTATAACACACCAATGTGCCATGATTGCTGAGCAGTGTAGGTATATAGTACTCTAATATATGTGAAATCCTTAGAAGTATGGAATGGCCTGACCCTCACACTTCATTCTGTGCTGTTGAGTTTCATGAAGAAATGTTCATAATTAGGCAATTCACACTCATCTAAGTCTGAATCAAGCAACTGAGATAAGACAGGGTCATCACTCCAGTGACAAAGTTTGTGACCTATGAAATAAATAACATTATTTCACAATGTATATGTATTCCTGAAAATTTATGCAATACCAAATAACAAATGTACAAAAGGGACAATTGTCCATCTCTTATATTATTAGAAGTAAAAATACTCCTGAATTATACTTTATTGCTAGGGGATCACAGGATGACTGCTGATGTATGGTAATTTTCCAGGTGCTCCTATAAGTTTGTGATTCTTCTCTGAGGAAGTGTTTTTCCATAGTTTGTTCTGAAGTGTTCAGAATATCTGTACTGTCACTAACCTCAACCATGGAACAGCAAAGATGGTGGGATACCTGGCCAAAGAATTGAGAAATCACAGGAAGTGATAAGAAAGAAGACACTAGAGGACCCAAAGCCTCATTGCTAGATTCTGGATCCGAAAATCCTGCTTAACATGCTTTATATTCATTCTACTAGAGTGGTGGAGGGTGAGAGGCTACAGGTATGTCCACAAACTAAGGCATCAATCTAGCTTGTGGTTATAACTATTAACATGTGTTATTGTTTGTATACATATTGATCATTGAATCCCTTATTGTTAGGGAGCAGAAGGGAGCAATAGTCATTACAACCATAGCACAGACATCCATCTTGTCTCCAAATTCTTAAACTTTTAGTGTCCAACAGATCTAACTTAAATACTCTTGTAATACAGCATACACCTGTCTTCTCTTGACTGTTTGACCTTTCCAGAGCAGAGCTCTCAGCCTTTTGATTGCTGTTTGAGATGGCTTCTCAATCTATCCCTTTCCAGGCTCTAACAGCTTGACTCTAGAATCCTTCACAAGTACAGTTACCGATGTATTATTTTGAAAAGGATATTTTTTCTAGGGTAGACTCACTTTTAAAATTTTTATTTTATTTAAAGGTAATGTACAGAATGGTAACAGTTACATGAGTAAGGTATATACTTGTTGAATAGTTACCCACTCTATTGTTGTCCTCCTATCTCTTTGACCACCCCACCTCCTCTGACCCCAAAGTTGTTAAGTTCATGGCCAATATAGTGTCTTGTGAATATCATTGTTGCAATGGGTCACTCTTGGTACTTCTTTTATTATTATGTTATTTCCCTTTCCTTCTCCAAATCAGATAATGTATATACAAGATGGAAGGTACCAGAATCAAGACAGAAATTGCCAGGGATAAGCCAATGGCAAAAGACAAATGAAATAAAATAAGATCTAGATACACTACTTTACCGACATCAAGGTTGACATCTGAAAAAAAAAGACTTGTTGTTTCCATGTCTTGGAGTTCATTTCAATTAGCATCATTTTGTATGGTCAAATGTACATAACTCTGGAGCCAGCAATCCCAATCCTGGGCATTTGTCTAAATGATCTCGAGCTAAAACACACTAAAACTACAAGCACAACTATGTTTTTTGCAGCATTATAACCATAGTTAAGATATGGAACCAAGCCAGATGCCCCTCAATAGATGAATGTATCAAGAAAATGGGCTGGGAAGGTGTCTCAGTGGTAGAGTGCTTGCCTTGCATGCATGACGCCCTGGGTTCGATTCCTCAGCAGCACATAAGCAAAAAGAAAAAAGCTGGAAATTGTGCTGTGGCTCAAGTGATAGAGCGCTAGCCCTTGTGCTGAAGAGCTGAGGGACAGCACCTTGGCACAAAGTTCACGCCCCACGACCGGACCCTCCACCCTCAAAAAACAAAAGAAAATGTGATATATATCCACAATGGAATTTCATGCTTCTATCAGAAAGAATGACACAGCCCCTTTCTTAAAAAAATGGAAAGTCTTGGAAAAGATCATATTATGTGAAGGAAACCAGACTCTAAGAAACATAAGCTCTATGGTTTCCCTCATTTTTTATTAATTAAAATATGCTTAGGATAGAGTCCTGCAGAGAGGTTCACTTTTTAAGCACGTAATATTCCTTTTTTTCTCTACCTCTTCCTCTCTCATTCCGTGTGTGTGTGTGTGTGTGTGTGTGTGTGTGAGAGAGAGAGAGAGAGAGAGAGAGAGAGAGAGAGAGAGAGAGAGAGAGAGAGAGAGAGAGAGAGAGAGAGAGAGAGAGAGAGAGAGAGAGAGACTGACTGAGTCTGTAATATTTGAACCAAGCTTTCACTCTGTTTGCTTGAACAATTGAACATAAATGTTTCGTGGATTGCTACCCCAGCCATCTGTGAATCATGATCTTCCAATATCAGCCTCATGAGATGAGATACTGGCATCCACCTCTATTGCCAAGTGTCATTTGCTTTGTTTTGTTTTTGTTGTTTTTGTGCATCCAAAATCCGTAAGGAAAACAAATCTTTTATAATCAGGACTATTCACCTAAAATGTGTGTTGTTTACAGATTACTTTAATAATGTTTCCCTTTTGCATCCACATTATATGATTTGATTTTTTTGAACTCTATTGTTGCAGTCAAGCCATTTATATATAATTTGAATCGTCTTCGTTTTGTAGTGTGTTAGGTGTTTCAAAATAGAATTTATCAAGGTTTAACTCTGCACTACTGAAGCAAGATCTTTATGATTATTCAATGTCCTGTAAATCATAAGTTTATCACTTCTCATGGCACCATTTGAGCACAAGTAGTTTCCCATAATATCTCCACATATTTTAGACCACAATGCCATGCACTCTTCTGCCAAATATGGTAGGGCATCCTTTGTAATTCTCCTTGGATTTTCACTGTTATTCTCTCTTCTCTCCAGTGCTAAGTCCAGTGATGGTCATGTTGATTTTCTCCGCTGTTTCATTCATCATTGCATCTTGGGAACTACTGGAATGCACTACTGTACTTCTGTCTATTCTCCTTGTGCTTTGAGTTGTACCCCTCTCAACTCGAAGGGCCAGAAACTGGGGATATTTTCTTCAATCTTTATCTCAGACATCTATCTTTACTTTCTAGCAATACATTCATTGAATTCTTCCTGTAAACTCTAATGCCTTGAAAATTATTACTGCATTTTCATGTCTTTGTTATTTGGCATTAGGGAAGAACATACATCAGTAACTGTAACAGGTAAAAGAAGCTTGTGATCATGCCTCAATAGATGTTGTTCATTGGATAATGTTTACCTCAAGGTTTGCCTTCCTGATTCCTTTTCATTGTTTTGTTTATTTTTCAATGTAGACTTTTCTTCTCAAAATATTTATGGGCTTAGTGAAGATCAGTTCCTACTGTAATTAGTCATTAATTTTATTCCAACATCATTTCATAGATCCTTCTGAGTTTCTTCAGGGTCTGTATAGTAGTGCTTCACATTCTTAGATATGTTTTAACATCGATGTATCCAATGATAAAGACACATTGCTTAAGTCACCATTTTGATGACTGAAAGGAAACCATGACACAATCTCACTATATGGTAATTTTCTAGTTTTAAATTCTTTTACATTAAAATTGATTATGGAGAACAAACATTCTGCATACAAATTTATATTTTCTTAATTATTTTTAGTATACTTGCCAATATTATATAAAGTTAAAACATTACTACTTACTTACTTTTAGGATTTCTAAAATGATCAGAGTAAAAGTTCTATTCATTCACAGTTTTAAGACAATAGAATGTCCATTATGACCAAGTGAGTCATTTAAAATTTTTATTTGTGGTCCTTAAAGGTTGTGCTTGGGAACCAAGTCCAGTGCTTCCTGTGTCTTAGTCTACTTTGTGCCTCTGAACCTGATGTGATTTTATTTTCACTGAACTCGAATAAAGAAAACTTTCACTAGGAAGGAATTATTGCCTGGTTACTTTCTCCAATATCTCTCGCATACATAAAAGGAATATAATTCTAAACTGACAGAAAATGGTGATCCTATTAAGAGTAACTGTTTATTTTTTGTAGCCTCACTCTTCACTCTCTTGCCCCTTTCCTATTTCCCCTTCCCATAGAAATTGACTGGATCCACTGGAAACCCACTTCCAGTCAGCCTCTTCCTTAAAATTCCATCCTTAACTAACCTATCCCCTAGTAGTCCTACTATAAATTTTCAAAGGTCTGATTGCAGCCAGACTCCTTCCTGAAAGCCCTCCTCTGCTATAGGGAAAGCTTTCTTCTACACTCCTTCCTGGAATCCCTGCTCTGCACCACCAGAAACCAGGCCACCTCCATATCTCCTCCTATGTCCCAACTTGCTGCACCAAGCACCCCGCCTACATCAGGCTCATCCCTCAAATCCTCACTTCATCCACCAGATACCCCACTCCTAACTACTCTAGTCACTCATAGTCCCATTGCTCCCATATCCTAGTACCTCCAAGCTCCTCCCTTCCCTACCCCACCCCAACCAGAGTTCTCCCTCCAGCCACTCCTGGTTTCATCAGAAACTCTGCCCATAAGTAGTCTACTTCTCAGTGGCCTAACCTCTCAAACTCGGCCTTGAAACTACCTCTTCCCACAAAGCCCATCATGCTACACCAAAACCCTCCACCTCCCTATAATTGTTCTTGAAGCCCCCCCTTGCTTGGCTAGAAGCTTCTCACACAGCCCATCTCCTACCTGGAAAACCAGCCCTGCTTCACCACAAACCTCTCCACCTTCCATATCTACTCTCTCAATGCCCTGTATTGCTCCCCAGATAATCCCACCCCCTATTGCATCCTCCCTCAGATCCACACCCTACTCCACCAGATACCCTGCCCATAATTATCCTACACCTTTGTAGACCTTCCACTCCTCAAAGCCCTCTTCCAATTAGCCCCATGGCTCCAAGCCCTGACCTGCTCTAGAAAACCCTCACTAGAAAATGCCCACCACACTATCTCATCTCTCAACACCCACATTGCTCCACTGTAAACCAATGCAACAGTTGGCCTCCATCTGGAAGCCTCACCAAACTCAACTGTTAATCCCTGTCCCACTGAAGTCCCTTTTTGAAGGTTGCCTTGCCCTACTGGAAACCCTGTCCAAAGTCTTTTTCCTTCCTTGCAACACTGAAATCCCCACCCAAACTTACTCCTTTTTTCAAAGTGGTGACTGGCTACAACAGAAAGCCCATCCTAACTAGTCTAGTCCACTGGATCCTATCCCTGCTCTCACAAAGTCCTGGTCCTGAAAAAATCCTCCATACATTATGACTACATCCTGTTCTGCCAGAAACCTACCTCCACCCTCACACACTTCCCAAAGGCCTGCCATTATCCACCAGAATCCCCTCCCCTTACTAGCCTACTTCTTCCTAGCACCGCTCTGCCCTCTCAAACCAGACCCTGAAAAGCCTCTCCCTCATAGCTCCACATTCTGGCACCAGAAACACCACCTTCTATCAGCCTCTTGTCTCCATGCCCTTCCCTGCCTTATGGGAAACCCCACCCTACATATCCCAAAAGGGCTCACAGTACTCCACCAGAAAACTTCCTCTAAGTAACCACCTCCCTTGTAGCCTTGTTCTTCCTTCTCAAATCTTTGCCCCAAAGAGCCTCCTCCCCAGTGACCCCACTTTCTTCCACAGAAAACCCATCCACCTGCCAGCCTCCATCCTAAAGTCCCACCTACTCCACAAGAGACCCTGTCCCTAACAATCTAGTCCTTCCTGTCCCCTCCCTGCTGTCTCAAATCCCTACACAGATGCTTTCACCATCAAAGCCTTGCCCAACTCCACAACAGATGCTCTGCCAGTACCAACTCCTCCTTTGAACCAGACAGGGCTCTATCAGAAACACCACACCACCTCATCCATGAATTTCCCACCTAGTAACTTTTATAAAAAATGTGATTTTATACTGGTCATAGAATTTATACTAATCAATATGATAAGAAAGCAGTATTGCAAAAAGACAACAAAAATTAGATAGCTATTAGCTGCCTTAGTCTTGCTTGGGGTTCTGTTACCAGGCAGATTCACATTGTGTGAAAAAGTGTGAAGATTATTCCTCTAATTGGAAAGCATTTTTTGAAGTACCAGTAAGGTTTCATGAGTGATCATTTTATTTCTAGAAAATCCGTGCACATTTGTACCCATTAACATAAAAATATTAGTTATTTTAAATCCTCTGGTTTTGTTGAGGAAAGAGTATTAGTGTGTAAAATGATGAATTTCAACTCATCTCCTCAATGAATAATTTGGGATTTGCTTGCCTTACTATTCCATTGGTTCTGAGGTCTGTTCCTGTACCAGTACCAAGCTGTTTTGATTATTATGGCTTTATAGTAGAGTTTGAAATTTGGTATTGCTATTCTTCCAGCACTGTTCTTTCTGTTTAGGATCGTTTTTGCTATTCAGGGTCTTTTATTATTCCATATGGAATTTTGGATTGACTCTTCTATTTCCTTGAAGAATAATGTTGGAATATTGATATGGATCGCATTGAATTTGTAGATAGCCTTTGGCATTTCACCATGCTGATCCTTTCAATCCAGGAGCATGGGAGTTTTTTGCCACTTTCTAAGTTCTGTTTTGATTTCCTTTCTCAAGTTTTTAAACTTTTCATCATAGAGGTCCTTCACTTCTATGGTTAAGTTACTTCCTAGGTATTTTATTTTTTGTGGGACTATTCTGAATGGAGTTGCTTTCCTAATTTCAGCTACACTTTTCTCATTTTTGGCATGTAGAGAAGCCATTGGTTTTTGCGGGTTAATTTTATACCCTACTACTTTGCCAAAGTTTTGAATCAGCTTGAGTAATTGGGAGTGGAGTCTATGGGATTCTTTAAATAGAAGATCCTGTAATCTGCAAAGTGGGAGAGTTTTACTTCTTCTTTCCCTACTCGGATCCGCTTTATGTTTGCATCTTGTCTTAATGCTGTAGATAGGCATTCCAATAGTAGATTGAAGAGAAGTGGAGAGAGTGGATATCCTTGTCTCCTTCCTGAGTTAAGAGGCAATGGCTTTAGATTTTCACCATTAAGTATAGTGCTGGCTGTAGGTTTGTCATGTATAGCCTTTAGTGTATTGAGGAATGTCCCATGGATTACTAATTTTTCCAGAACCTTCATCATAAAGGAGTGTTGGATCATGTCAAGTGCTTTTTCTGCATTTATTGAGATAACCATGTGGTTCTTATCCTTGCTCCTGTTAATGCGATGAATTATATTAATTCATTTGCGTATATTGAACTAGTTTTGCATCCTTGAAATGAATCCAGTTTGATCTTGGTGTATGATTTTTTGGATGAATTGTTGAAGTCGACTGGCCAAAATTTTGTTGAGAAGTTTTGCATCAGTGTTCATCAGAAAAATGGGTCTATAGTTCTCTTTCTTTGATGAGTCCCTGCCTGGTTTTGGGATGAGGGTTATGAGGCCTTCATAGAATGAGTTTGGTAGTGAACTTTCTCTTTTAATTTCACTGAAAAGTTGGAGGAGTATGGGTGTGACCTCTGCTTTGAAGGTCTTGTAGAATTCCACTGTAAAACCATCTGCTCCTGGGCTTTTCTTAGGTGGGAGGTCTCTTGTTGCTGTTTCTATTTCAATTCTTGATATGGGCCTGTTAAAATGGTTTAACTCATCTTGGTTTAGTTTTGGCATTTCGATATTTGCTAGGAAAAGGTCCATTTCTGTCAAGTTCTCAAAATTATTAACATAAAGTTTTGAGAAGTATTCCCTTATAATATTCTGCATCTTGGTTGTTTCCGTGTTGATGTTTCCATTCTCATCTCTGAGTTTATTTATTTGGGTGTGTTCTCTTGTTTTTCTGATAAGGATTGGCTAAGAGTATATCAATTTTGTTAATTTATTCGAAGAACCAACTCTTTGTTTTGTTGATACTTACTATGGTTTTTTTTGTATTTTAATTCATTTAAGAATTTTTGTAGGGCTGGTTTGGTGGAGATATGTTTCAATTTTTCTTTACTATGGAAGTTTTTTTATTTCACCTTCGTTATGAAGGAGAGTTTAGCAGGGTACAGAATTCTTGCTTGATAGTTGTTTGTCTTTAGGGCCTGCATACCTCATTCCAGGCTCTTGTGGTTTTGATTGTCACCGCTGAGACATCTGAGGTGATTCTAATTGGTTTTGCTTTATAGGCTATTGATCTTTTCTTCTTGACAGCTTTAAGGATGTTTTCCTTGGTCTGAATTGATCCTGTGTGGATTATAATGTGATGGTGGGATGTGCTATTCTCGTCTGGTCTATTTGGAGTTCTAAAAGCTTCTTGTATATGAATAGGCTTATCTTTTTGCATGTTTTGGAAGTTCTCTGCTAGGATCTTGTGAAACAAATTTGCTAGACCATTAATTTCTGTCTTTAGGTGCTCCTCTATATCCGTTTTCCTCAGATTAGGCCTTCTGATGGTGTCTTCCAAGTGTTGAATAGATCTATCATATTTCTTGGATTGTTGTATGTTCTTTCTCTACAATATCTAGGCTGTGTTCAATCCCTGAAATTTGATCTTCTGTATAGTCTAACCCTATTATCAAGACTTTCTACTTTGTTTTTTCTTTTCCTTCAAGTTGTTCAGCTTTGATGGCTTCAAATTTTTTGTTGGAGCTTTGTTTTAGATCTTGTATGAACTTCTTTACTTCCTTAATTTGGTGTTCAGTGTTTTTTCACAAAACACTTAGTTCATTGGTTATGGTTTCTTTGAACTCCCATTCCTTCTGTTTGGTTCCATTCAGCATTCCCTTTGTGGTCTCCCTGCCTTCTTTCAGCTGTTTATGGATTCCATGAATGCCTTTAGTGATCTTTCTGTATTCTCATCCCGCTCTCTCAATTCCTGTATTACTCTTTGATTAGACTCCTCATGTTCACGCAATTCCTGTAGTTCTCTTTGAGTATTCTCAGCCTACTCACGCCATTCTTGACTTTCTCTTTGAATGTTCTCAGCCTGCTCACGCCTTTACTTTATCAATCTTTGAGTAGCTTCCTCATGCTCATGATATTCCTGTATTGACCTTTGTTTGACCTCCTCTCTCCCTATCACGCTCATACAGAGTCCTTTGCAGGTTTTCAATCTTTTCATTTATCACATTTACCAGTAGTGTTTGTTGAGCTTTTTGGGAACTCTCCAATGGATTATTCACTATCTGTTCTCTCCCGTGATTATTATGAGTGGGAGTTGAGATAACTGGACTTGCCATTTTTCTTGTTTTTTTTTCCGGCTTACTCTGCCCATTTAGGATGAAAGTAAAACCAGTTTTGTGCTAGCACACTATTTTAAGGTAAGCATCAACCAAAGCCTGTAGTTGCACAGTCAAAAGTCTGCAGATACAATCTAGCTAAACAGATATAGCTGTTCAACATCAATCAACTATATATTAGTGGGTTACGAACAGCAAAGAAGTATTTGGCAAACAGAAATTATTAGGTTTAGGAAGAAATGTGGTTAAAAATAAGAATAGAGTGATGTGGAAAGTCCGAGGGAGAGTTAACTTAACTAAGTCCTAATCTCAAAGCGGGAAATAGGTTGGATAGAATGATAATAAAGAGAGAGAGAGGAAAAGAAGAAAGAGAAAGAAAAAAGACAAGAAAAAATAGAAAAACAAAAATTAAAAAATTAAAAAGTGCAACATTTATAAATTATGCAAAATGAATATGTGATATTCAGAGAAGACTGTGGATAGGATAGAAAGGAGACATGTAAAACTCAAAAATAAAAATGCTTGAAATATTATATAGGTATAAAGAGGTAGTACTTCTATTAAGGAATTTAAGTCTAAGAGGTTTTAAATTGAGTAATAAATTTCTGGATTAAATGTATACACAACAGGGAGTTAAAGTCTAATAATCTAGTATGGGTTTATCTGAAGATGAGCAGAACAGCAACTAAGTCATGCAAAGAAGAATGAAAGAGAAGAAAAAGTGAAAAGAATGAGAAGGAAAGAATAAAAGGGTCGAAAGGTCAGTAGAGCTAAACAAAATCAAATTTTTATAAAGAAAAAAAAGTACACACACATATACCCTTAAAATAATGTTATAAGAGGAAGAAAAAAAGTTAATAGAAAACAAAATTTTTTAATGTTAAAAATTAAAATTTAAAAAAATTAAAATTTTTTTATAAAGGTACAAAAAATGCTCTTTGATTTTTTTTGGGGGGATGGGAATATCCTGTATCTCCCTTGTGTATGTAACTAGTCTCTTGTTGGAGTCTCTGGTATGCTTGTGGTGTTTGATTTTCCTGTGGCTTATATGGTTTCTTAAGTCAGTTTGTTTGAGTAGGCAGAAAATTCTCTGCTTTACCCAGGATTTTGTGATTCCCTCCCAAGTTAGTTCAATGGGAGGGAGATCTGCTTTGAGTATCTCTAAAGAGGGAGATGGCTGTTTCCTCTAGTATGAAGATGCTGTGATGACGCTAGGTTCTGGGTAGAGTTGAGTCCTTTCAGCAAACAGCAACTTTTCCCTGAGGAGTTAGCTCCTGAGATACTTACAGAGCCCAGCCTGGAGCCATTCTCAGGGTTTATGTCTACTGAATTTCAATTGGTTGTCAAGGATGCTGTAGGGAGGGGTAGCCTCTGGTTCAGTTTACCCAGGGAAGAAATCCACTCCTGGGTCTGGCAGAGCTTGCTCAGCCAGGCTGGGAGAATTTTCCCTGGGTAGAGCTAAGACTGGCAGGTCAGGTGAGGTTTCTGTGACCTGCTAAATGACTCTTGTTTCCTTCCAAGGCCTGAGTTGGAGCTAGCTGCTCATCCATACCTTTGTCAGTATCAAATATGGAGATCTCTTGTAGTGGGGATCTGGAGAGGTGGCCTTACCTCCTCTGCTCCCTCAGAAGAAGTGAGGATGGCAGGCTTCTACTAACGCTGGAGTCTTAGTTCCTGGGTCCTCTCTGTCTACAAATTTCAGAATGAAGATGTCTGCTCCTTGTCAGTTCTTGCTGGTGTTGTGTAGAATCTGCTTGCCTGCCATATTTTGCGCGTTTGTCCCGGACTCTCTGTATTACCGGTATGGTGGCAACAGCCACTGCTACTGCGGCTGCAGCCGCAGCTGCTGGCAAATGGTCAGATCTGTCTCCTTGCCTGGATTTTCCCTCTCTGGCCTAACTCTCTGTCCTGTGATGGCACACTTGGTGTGATTCTCTGGCATAGGACTGTTTCCTGGAACACTAAAACTGCTTTCTATGTGAGAGCTTGTTTAGCCAGCTTCTCCTCCTCCATCTTCCCGGAACTCCTACCCTATTTTTTGTACATGCCTTTCAACCATGTATGGCATGGGCAGCAGTTCAGTAAATAAACTACTTTACCAGACTGAATTCCGTGTGGTGTTCTATTCATTGGCTATCTTATGAAACTCACCTAATTAATATACTTAACACTTCAGAATTTCTAGTTATAAATCCATGGATATTTTTGTGACACATATAAGTTCAGTATTGACAAAACATATGTACTAACTCATCGTTTAGCTGTATAATTCTGCCTGGAATCTTTAATAGCAGCTTAATTAACCATAAAGTCTATTTTGTTTGCTTTCCTTTGTTTTGTTTTTTGCTTAAAGTAATAGAAGAGTGGGTGGGATAATCTGAAAGGATCTCTAGCTTCATATTTTCTCATTACCCTCTAAGGACCTCTATGATGAAAACTTTAAAAACCTGAAAACGGAAATCAAAACAGAACTTAGAAAGTGGCAAAACTTCCCATTCTCCTGGATTAGAAGAATCAACATCGTGAAAATGTCAATACTTCCCAAGGCTATCTACAAATTCAATGCGATAACTATCAATATTCCAAACTCATTCTGCAAGGGAATAGAAGAAGCAGTCCAAAAATTCATATGGAACAATAAAAGACACCGAATAGCAAAAATGATCCTTAATAGAATGAACAGTGCTAGAGGAACATCAATACCAAATTTCAAACTCTACTACAAAGCCATAGTAATCAAAACAGCTTTGTTCTGGCACAAGAACAGACCTCAGTTCTAATGGAATAGAATTGATATCCCAGAAATGAACCTACAGACCTATAGCCATCTAATCTTCTATAATGGAGCTAGAAAAATAGAATGGAAGAAAGACAGCCTTTTCAGTAAATGGTGCTGGCAAATTTGGTTATCTACTTGTAGAAGACTAAAGCTAGATCCTTGCACCAGAATCAACTCCAAATGGATCAAGGACCTCGGAGTCAAAGCAGACACTCAAATAGTAATTTTTAAAATAATGAACTGCCTAGTGCCTCTGGCTCACATATATAATCCTAGCTATAGTTAGGATTACAGGTATGAGAAACAAACACTAGGTGTGTGTTGTTCATGATGGTTTGTATTGGCATGTTTTAATATTGTTTGTTTCTTATACTACAATGCTCTTATTTTTATTTTCACTTAGGTGGGGGAGTGTTGAACCTTCTTTGCTTGAGATGGAGCCATGTGGAAGTTCTTGCCCAGTATGGCATGGAATTGAAATCCTCCTGCTCTAAGCTCCCAATGGACCTGGGATGATAGACGTATTCCATCACACAGAGCCAGGGGTTGTGGAGCATTGCAGGTAAAACTACACTGGTCTTGAAGTGATGTCCCAAATAGCTAGCTTTACAGGCATATGCCTTCAAAACCTTGTTGTATTTCGTTTCACTTTGAAGTAGTGTTTGTACATACTTAGAGATACAATGATAACAGACTACATGCTTAATATATAAAATAGTCAATATAATTAGCAAGTTTATCTCCTAACACTTTGAAGGTAATATATTTTGGTAACTCCTGCCTCTGATAGTTATTTTTTTGGAATATACCATAAACATGAATACATTTATAATGTGCACTTGAAGACTGGAAGTTGATAGAGATAGACAAGTTAAACTATGTGCAGTAAATATATATTTATCTATTGCTGTTCTGAAGAACATTATCATATATTCACCATTACAATACCACCATATATTAACCATGACAATAATTTTCCTGCAGTGTAGAAGTTCCTATTTCATAATCTGCCATCTTTTATCATTTTTACATTCTCCTTATGAGTATGAATGTTTTCTTGTTCCGTTATTAAGATGGAATTAAAAAATTTATAGAATCTACTGAAATTATCTAATTTATTTGGTTTTGTGTTGTTAAATCATTACAACCAAGGTTTCATGAAAGTTATGCTAACAGACTATATCACTAAATTTTATTCTAATTACATCTTATTATTGTATTTTGATATTAGGTTTTGCTGTTGTTGTTTTATGATATTGAGTGTTGTGAAGCTGGACTGAAACATGCAACCCCACTACCTCCAGTAACAATGTTTATCACCAGGTTTTGGAGGCTCTCTCCTCTCCAGTTCACTACAAAAACTTGCAGTGGAACTTTGGCACAATTGGTAGAGCACTACAGTGAAGGGAAAGATCCTCGGGATTGTCATATAGTCCTTGCTCAAATCTTAAAACACCTTTATGCACAGACACACGTTCACCCACATACACACACACACACACACACACACACACACACACACACACACACACAAGTACATGCACAAAATGGCAGGCAATATTGTCTCTTAAATTCTTATCCAGATATTGGACAACATCCCACTTATTTGTGAAGGGTTTTCCTTGATTATTTTGAAGGAGGAGGACAGTTCATGGGACACAAACGACAAGACTTTAGTGAGGAATGCTTTATAAATGCCTAGCTTATAAAAAGAACAGGAGTACAGTTTTTTCTTTAAATATTACATTCCTTCAAATATAGTATTTTAAAATAATAACCATTGAATTATGAGAAGACAACGCAGCACCTCTTCCCTTCTCCCCTTCCCCTCGTTCATAAAATATAATAAAAGTTTCAAAAATGCTCTTCTGTCTTACAAAATGTTTGACTACATGTATAATGTTTGTTTTTCAATACTTTTTTGATTTTCCCGCCTCTAGGTACTTACCTTTTTCCAGCTGACAGCACACAGAGCCTTCAAGAGCAAACAGAAAATTAGGAAACAAAAAGCTAACAATGTCCTAGTAAGTGGATGTCAATAATACATGCAAGAAACACATGGCAGGCTGAGAGGGCCCTGAGAGGCAAAATGATTTGTGCAGGATGAGAAGAATAGTGACAAATAAGGGTGGGATCTGAGCTAGGAAGGGCTTTTTGAGACTGAGACCATGACTTTATCTAGGCCTAGCTGATAATGTTGGGATTTGACAATATCCACATGTGTATAGAGTGAAGTAGGAAGGGAGATTTCAGTCTACAGTTTGTCTTTGGGATGGTCTTATGTGAGCAAGCAGCTTAGATGATTAGGCTCTGAGATATGACTCTACCTCCCTCATAATGGAATAGAATATGGAACTCTGAGAGCCAAGCAACTGTAACTAAAAGTCAACTCAAGCCAGCTCACTTGGCCTGTGGCTCAGGAACAAGAAAGATGCTCCTGTATTGTTTTCAAAGTTCAAGAGATTCAGGTCTCAGGCATGAGTGGTGTGAGTGCCTCGCTTGATGCTGCAGACATTGGATCAGTGCTAAACCACGAAACCAATGTCTCAGGCCTTGTTATAAGAAGAAACCAAGGCAACTCCGGCAAGGTAAAACTATGACAGGAAACCTATTTAATCTCATCCTAGCCCACACTAGAACCTTCTTCTTGTGTGCTTTTATATGAGTAGACTGAGAAAATATTTACTGTGTAGTTTTCAATCCACTCTCTTACAATTACTCAATTTAAGTGTACTCCCATTTCCATGTTTCAAAGATCCATTCTTTTTTACCACCCCAGTGTGACAATGAGTCAGCCCAAACCCTGAATATGCCTTATAATATATGGTGCCTGGACTCAGGTTTGCTGGAAATTCTGGAAATGGACCTGGTCCCTGCCTACCAGAAAGGTGATCTCTTCTATGTTGGAAACTTCCTCCACCACTATAGAAAGCGGGGACAATAGAGCAGTTGCTGGATATTCTGTTTTAAAAGTGAGTATTCCTTAGCCGGGTGCCGGTGGCCCACACCTGTAATCCTAGCTACTCAGGATGCTGAGATCTGAGGATCAAGGTTCAAAGCCAGCCTGGACAGGAAAGTCCATGTGACTCATCTCCAATAAACCACTAGAAAACCGGAAGTGGTGCTGTGGCTCAACTGGTAGAGTGCTCACATTGAGTTGAAGGCTGAGGGATAATATCCAAACCCAGAGTTCAAGCCCCACGACTGACAAAAAAAAGTGAGATTTCCTCCTTCAAACCCAAGACTGATGAGACCCCCTCCAGAATATTGGAATAATTGGTACCTCTCTGAGACTGTATCACTGGGGTCTTATCAAAGGAGCTTGGCTTGAGACAAAGAAGAGCAGTCTTCGACTAATTCCTTAGGACTGGGCTGCCAGAACATTTCATTTGCCTCATAAGCTAGTGGAGCCTTAATGATTTTCTTGCTGAAAGAATAGGATTAAAGGAATGAGCCAGTCTCATCCAACCTCCACCCTCATCTAGGAAATCACTATCTTGGAGGCCTTTGAAGGAATATAGACAGAAGAAAGGATGAAACTTGAATTTGAATTTGGGGCCTGAGTTCTGTAACATTCGGAGCACTCTACCAATTGAGCCCCAAGTCTAGTTCTGGCCTTTGGCTGGTTAAATGAAGATAAGTGTCTTTAGATTTTACAAACTAGACTGGGTTCAAACTGATTTCAATCTGATCCTCAGATCTCACCTTCCTGATTGCTAGGGTTAGAGGCATGAGCCATTCTGCAGTTATTTGGAAAGATGTATATAAGCACACTCACAGTATTTCCATGAAATTGTATAGACATATCTTCACTTTTTTTTAAAGTTTTTATTCTTTTTTTTATTTTTTAATATTATTTTATTTTATTTGAGAACATACTGTACAGAGGGGCTACAATTACATGGGCAGGATAATGCATACATTTCTTACCAAGCATTGCAGCCTCCTCCTTTGTTTACCCTTCACCTCCCTTCCCAGCCTCCCCCCTCCCCCCACCCAATTATACCCCCCTCCCCCCCACCGACATTGTAAAGCTGGTTTTGACATGACATTTCATGTTTACATTACCATTTGTGACTTAGACAGTCCCATGTGTGTCCTGTTCAGAAAAGGAGAAGCAAAGAGTTAACTTCTTTATCCCATTGGTACAGATCTTTCTACCATAACTGGGAGGAAGATGAACAAGTGAAAAAGTAAGTGGACATTGGCACAAAGAGAATTTTTGTCCTTTGAAACTTGGTACCTTTGACGTTTCTGAATCAAAGTCAATTTTCTTCTTTGCACACCAGTTGTTATTTTCATCAGAGGGTTGAGGTTTGGCACATCAGAGGATAGCAGATTACACAGTTGTGGATGTGGTTGTGGTTTTGGACTCTCATGGATGCCAGGAAGGGCTGTATATAACAAGTCAGATCCATTGGGGAAACAACTTTCTCTTCTTATCACAGGGAGAAATTTTTAAGATTATATTTGAGAAATTTCTAGAAGTGGGTTGTGAGGAGCATCCTGCTTGCAGGAGTCTCTTCCCACTTCCCAACATGCAAGTCTTGCCAGAAAGAGTCTATAGTACAAGGTTCAGGATGGAGAGGGTGGGCTCTCATTTTCCTTTTCACTAATCTTCCCACAGCATTGTTTATTCTATCCTCCCTATGTGGATGGACTTCTACCCTGATGATTTCTATGTGCCTAAGAACCATGACACCCTGAAAGAACTTACACAGAATGTCAAGATCAACATGGTCTCTTCAGACCTGCTCTTCTGCTTACATATTCTTCTGGACCAGCTGGAGGAACCCATGACCCATGATACCAAGAAAAAGAGGAAGAACTTGTTTAGATGCCTCAGGGCTCGTGAGGAGGGATGGAACCTGGGTCTCTAGGGATGGGCCCAATTGGTCATGAGACCTTAGTACTCCTCAGTTTGGCAAAATGTCCTTTTATAGATATTCTATGCCAGGTATAATCTGTTCTCCTTTTGAAAGAACTTGGAAGTAGCCACTCATTAGAAACACCCTACATTCTAATCAGTGTTCAATCCAACCTCAAATTCTACAGCTTCTCCCATTAGATCCTCAGAAGTTTAGTCACACCTTAACTTATAGGGTCTACTCTAAGATTTCTGTACCTATTTACATTCTCAGGTTTGCATCACCGTAAAGCAGCTCCTGCAGAGCTCCAGATAAAGAACCCATCAGTGATGTCGTCAATGGTGACTGATTGAGATTGGAAGATCTCCAGAAAGCATGTGAACATAGAGGATTTTTTTTTCAATTTGTAGAAAGGCCTAAGTAGGTTTTGAGTCCTGTGGACATCCCACTGGTTCTGAACCCCACATGTGATGCAGGTGTACCTGCACATAACACCAAGTATGAAGACAATCCAGAATGTCTTCCATTGATGTTCACAATCCAACTAGATCGCCACCAAGCCAGTCAAAAAAACACTTCTTGGTGTGCAGGGTAAATGTGTGCTAATGGAAAATGACCCCAGTCTATCTTCAGGAAAACCAATGAGTGAGGTCCAAAATCTAGATTCAGTTGAGGAAAAGGAATCTTTCCTCACAATACCCAGACCAATCTGACCTCTTGCAGGGGATTCAATTTACAATTGAGAAATTAGAATCTGTCTCTACCTGGACTCAGGAAGAAAATCCTGTCTTTAATGAGGAAGTAGATCTCTTTGAGGACTCTGTGGGAGAATTTCTGATTCCTTCTCCTTTTCCTGAGACAATCCTTTTTTTTCTTTATGTCCTGATGTAAAAGGTTCACCCTATTTATTTTTTAACTTTATTAAAATAATGTTTTTGACATATTCTAAAATTCATGAATCCTAAATATATTTCTTTTTAATCCGACAATCTGAAACATTGTGCATATGTGTTCTGGGGGGGAACACAGGGAGACAGGGGGCTGTATTAGAGAGCCTACTGGATATAATGGGAAATGTTAAATTCACAGGGAGTGGCAAGGAAGCCAGGCCATGCCTGCATGGGGTCATAAGGTGGCCATAAAAGGTCTAGTACATAGAAGATCAGATGTCCTAGAAGGCTATCCTGTCAAATGGGACAAATGCCACAATACTTATAGTGGTATGTGGGCTCTCTTCCAACAGTGAGTTCGAATTTGAAAACAACTTCATTGTGCTTTGGACAAATATGGAAGAAAAATTTGGCTCCAATATTATAAAAAAGTCTACTTAGGGCTGAAAATATATAGAAAATATGTATAATGGAAAGCAAAAGCCATAATAGGAAAAAGAAGGTTTACATAGATGAACAAATACAAAATCAGGAAGAAAAAATACTCCACATTTAAATCAGTTATATGTAAATACATGTTATATTCTTGATGTTATATATAGTATATTACATAGTATATAAGACAATATGATTTTTCCAACTACAATGGCATTTAAATTTTAAACTTGAGTTTTTTGCACAAAATATTAGTGTAAATATTATTGGGGAAAATAGTGATATAATTTGATTATAATTATAAGAATATATTTGTGTGTTTCTATATATAACACTGATTATAAATAGATGAATAAACATATACATATATTTGTATATATCTGTCTATCATGTGAATAAAATGAAAGTGAATGTAATGAAATTGACTATAGTATGTATAAAAAAGTTGAGTCCATGAGACTCAGTCCTGTAATCCTAGTGATGTGGGATGCTGGGTTATGAGATTTAGTATCTCTTACAACCAAGTCGTAGATTTTCAGAGGAGGTCTGGTCCCTCCAGTGTAGCAAATAAACACATAGGCAGTGGGATCACACCCCCTGACCCCAGAGGAAAGTCAGTAGAAATCAGGACAAGCCTCTTATCTTATGACAGTCTACACAGTTCCTGTACCAACATGGCAATTTGTAGAACATCAGATGGAAAGTTGGCATTCCCTCCAAAAGGTTCCAAACTGTAGTCTCTGATCATACTGAATTAAACATTATTTCCCTTCACAAGATGCAAATACATAGAAATATGGCAAGGGCTCAAGATAGATGGTCAAAGACTTACAAATACATAAAATTATATACTCTATTTCAGTAATTCATTGACAAATCATCAAAGGCATGTCTTGAATTTTTTTAAAGGAAATGGAAACATACTTTGAGTTTATCAGGAACTGGGTGATAGTTTGGTTGTTGAATTGTTGAATGCACTCCTGGGCAAAGGAGACACATATCTTGGGGAAATTGTGTGGGGGTTGGTGTCCTCACACAGCTTCACAATACAATGGTCATAACTTCTATGATGTCATAGCCACCTTTGCCATAGCAGCAAATAGGTCTCAGGCACTGATTTTGCCCTAAAGTTGGCTCAACAACAGCAAAAGGCACAAAGAATGAGAGGGAATGAATACTAGCCACTAACCTTCAGCTTGAACAGCTGTCCTGACCATAAGCTAAGATAAATTGATCTGGGGAAGGCTGATCTCCATGTAAGGCCCCTGAGCACTAAGGACTAGGCACTATTACAGGTGTTGGAGAAACAGCAGTGAATGGGGCTCTCTCCTCAGCAATTTCATGACGTAAAGAAAACCAGAAATCATAATGATAATTTCTATAAATCAGAGACATGAAATTGGTGATTTTGTGGCAACAACTTCATTTTGGGGATGTTGTTATGAGAGCCAACATCCAGGTAATTGTCTAGGAGCAGGTACTCCAGACAGTAAGGACAGCAAATACATCGCCCATTGATGGGAATGGAGCTGATTTGCTTCAGAAAATGAAAACAGCACTGACATGCTTGCTTGTGAATTAAGAATGGAAAGGTACAAAGAAGAAAAAGATTCAAAATGAAGATAGATATAAATTAGATAGATATTGGATGCTGCCGGTTACAAGAAAAAAAGTTCTGATTTTAGTTTAAATCTAACAACCCACTGGAACCAAAGTGCTACAATAGTAGTCAGACACATCTGATTCAGTAAAGAATACTTTTAAAATGTGATTCTAACTGGGCTCTGGTGGCTCACAACTGGAATCCTAGTTACTCATTTGGCTGATATCTGAGGATCAGATTTGAAGCAAGTCCAAGGAGGAAATTTGGTAAGACTTATTTCCAATTAACTACCAGAAATATGGACATGAAGCTGTGGTTCAACTGGTAGAGCACTAGCCTTCAGGAAAAAACTAAAGGAGAGCACCCAGGCCCTAGGTCCAAATCCCAGGACTTCCTAAACAAAGAAGCCAACAAATAAAATTTGGTGCTGTCATTCATCACTTAGCATTCTAATTCAATATATTTGGTATAAGCCTTGGAAATTGTATCCTTAGCAAATGTTCGCCCCTGATATTTTGCTGCATTACCAGCTTTCAAAGCCCTGGCATCAACACTGTCTCCTCCTAGTTAGCATAGCATTCTACCACTGGAAATTTGAAGATATATTTTATTAATCAGAATTCTGATCATCTTTCCACATACATCAAATGAGTAATAGCCACATTCTACTATTCTGAATGTTTTTAATCCTCCTCTGAGTTAATAAGCATTAAGGCTTAAAAATTCTACAGTGGTTATCAAGTTAATTCAATAGTCATTCTTCCACCCAATCGTGTAACATATGTTTATAAAAGGCGAGACTATATGAAAGTGTGCACATTATACCTTCTAACTATAATGCTCTCAAGAAGTAGGGTTTTACAGAAACTTCCTGATTGCTTTGTCAAATGAAAGTATAAGAGATTTAAATAAGCTACCTAACATCTAAGAAGGAAAATGCTATTGGCTTTACAACAAATTCATTTGACTGAAGAAATGGGTTTCAGAAATGCCAGAGGCAAAGGGTATTATTCAAATCACCTTATCATGAGGTACAAGCAGCCTGTCTAGATCAATCTTCCAGGAAAAAAGCAATGAATGAAGAACAATTAATGCTTCTAAAACAAGCCAGTTGGTGGTGGTTCATGCTTGTTATCCTAGCTACTTTGAAGTTTAAGATGAAAGGATCTCAATTCAAAGCCTGACCAGGAAGAAAACCTTCCTCTCTGCAACCAGCAGACAGGAAGCATCAGCTCTGTGCCTGAAGCCCAGCTGGATGGCCTCTGTCCACAGACATCCAGACACACAAGACCACCCCCATCTTAAATATTATCAAAACATTCAAATAATATCTCCTGTTTGGGAGATAACATTTAAAAGTTATATCAAAAACATTTCATGAGTTCCAGTTAAAATGTCAGAGTGAAAGTGGAAATATGTACTTACTCACTCACTTAAAGGAAAGTTACTGACAAGAATGATGTTAATGGGGCTAGAGGCCCATTTGGTAACTTATTCACTCCACCATGTTTCCTCACAACTTGTCAGTCAGCCTGAACAGTGAAATTTTTGAATGCAAGGAATGTGTTTGAGCATGTAGCTTGTGAAAGTAATAATGAAAAGCTAAACACTGGAAGCTCAGGCCTGTAAAACTAGCTACTCAGGACCCTGAGATATGAGAAACTCAGTTCAAAGACAACAGCAAAAAAGACTTCTATCTCCAATTAAACAGTAAATGAAGAAAGCCGAGCTGTGCTTCAAATGGTAGAGTATTAGAAACGCATGAAATGCTAAGGGACAGTATCTAGGTCCTGAATTCAAGCCCCAGTACTGGCTCCCATACACAAAATACTCATGACAGCACCACAGTATATGCATATGTTAGCAAGGCATGTAGATAAATGGAATAATGACATCATTTACCTCACTTTTAGTCTCAAGCTTTCTGTACAATGTAGCTAAATCTGTGAAAAGCCCTAGGTTAAATCTTTCCTCAAAATCAGCAGATACATCCTCATTTCCCTCAGCACATTCACACATACACATAAAGGTCTATATTTTTCTAACTAATTTTTAAATACATAACCATACACACATGCTTCAGAATTCTGTGCCATTGTTTAGGTTTCATAGGGAGCACAATATATCGAGGTTCCGGCTCATTCTTGTAATCTTAGATGTTCAGGAAGGTAGGATCTGAGGATCACAATTTGATGCCAACCCAAGCTAATAAATCCTCAAGATTCTTATATTCAATTAAGTAGCAGAAAACCAGAAGTGCAGATGTGGTTCGAGTGGCACAGTGACAGCATTGAGTAAAATAACCTAAGCAAGAGCTCCAGACCCTCAGTTCAAGCCTGAGTACTGGCCCACTAGCCCTCCAAAAGTAAAAAAAAACCAAAACACCAAATCAAATATATGTCAAAATATTTTGTAACTTTTGTAGCAAAATCCAATGAGGTAACATAGTTTCTGGTTTGTTGAAGCTTTGGTGGGGAAACCCCAAATTCAACATGTGTTTAAGTGATGTAACAAACAAGCAACCAAATAAAATTTCCCAGTAAAGAATCTTCCTTAGTATTCCCTGGACCCCTGACAAAGGGACTTTTTCCTATATTTTTTGAAAATCAGTGTTTTTTTTTCAGTAAGGGAAATAGTATAAACCTTTACTATAAGTTTAAGAGTCATTGGAAGCGCCAAATGAAGTGAATGTACAACAAAAAGCATACAATATTATAATTTTCTATGCCTCTGTTGAGACACTACAAACCTGTAATAGTGTGGCCTCTCAGAAAGAGAAGGGGGATGCTCAGCATCACTGGTCATATAAGAAATGCAGATCAAAGCCAAAACCACATTTTGATGTCCC
The DNA here is from genome assembly GCF_024711535.1 of Dipodomys merriami. NCBI lineage: Eukaryota > Metazoa > Chordata > Mammalia > Rodentia > Heteromyidae > Dipodomys > Dipodomys merriami. The sequence goes on from NW_027202903.1 coordinate 23,467, forward strand.
TTACCCCAGTTAGAATGGCCATTATCAAGAGAGCAAATAATAACAGATGTGGAGGTGGATGTGGCTAAATGGAAACACACTAAACTGATGGTAGGAATGTAAGCTGGTTCAAACACTCTGGAAGGCAGAATGGAGGTTCCTCAACAGACTAAACCTAGAACTCCCCTAAGATCTGAAGTATGTCCTGAGAGGAGACTTGAGCTGGTACAGTTTCTTTCATGGCTTCGCCTTTGTTTTAGGGATTTTAGAAGAGGAAAAACCTTTAATCAAGGTTTACTAGAACTTGGTTCCAACCAGCCCAGTTCCTGGAATGGACAGAATTGCCCTATGTTCCCTCCCCTTAACAACCTAAGTCACCTTGATTGTTCTGTTACAGACTGACCAATAAAACAGATAGATTGTAAACTGGCTCCTACTGGCAACATCTCGAGCTTACCGAGCTTACCGTAAACTGTACCTTTTTCACGTGCTTATGGTAAACTCCACTAAACTCCTCCTTTGTGTATTCTTACCGTAAACTCCGCTTTTTGCGCGTACTTCACCTTACCCACTGAATTAGTGAGTCATTTAAACCAAAAGTTATAGGCGGGTTTAAACAGCCATTATGTGACAAACTAACCTCATTGGCCACCTCCATGTGATCTAGTATAACTGTGCAATCTTTTGTATGTGTGTCAATCTCATTGGTTACCTGCATGACCAGGTTTGGCCTCCTGAATTTTGCCTTTAAAAACCAAAGTACATGGGCCCCTAGGGGTCACAGTACCAGCTCCCACTCCTGTGCTGCGGCCCAACCAGTCAGTATAGGAGCCTTCTTAATAAAGTCGCTTCTTTGTTAACAACTTTGTTGCTGTGGGCTCTGTCACTCTGGACGAATAGGTGGTCTGGCCTGCTTGAGTAGGGGTCTTCCTACTACAGATCCAACAATCCTACTCCTCAGCATTTATCCAAATGATCTCAAACTAAGGCACAATAAGCTACCAGCACAACTATGTTCATTTCATCATTGTTTACCATAGCTAAGATACAGATCCAACACAATTGACTCAATATATGAAAGAATCAAGAAAATGTGGTATATTTACACAATGGAATTTTATGCTTCTATCAGAAAGAATGAGACAGTCCCTTTTGTAAGAAAATGGAAAGACTTGGAAAAAAATCATATTAAGTGAAGCAAGCCAGGCCAAAAGCAACATGAGCTCTATGATTTCCCTCATTTGCAATGAATAGCATTAGCCTGTTACTCCTTAAAGTGGGTCATAATAGCTCAGGAGTTATGAACATATATATGACCATACAAAATGATGCTATTTGAAATGAACGCCAAGACATAGAAACAGCAGGTCTTCTTTTGTTTAATTGTCAAGCTTGATGTAGCCAATGTACCGCAGCTAGTTCTTTCTTCTTACTTTATGTCATTTTTCTTTTCCTATTGGTTTTATCCATGGAAATTACTGTCTTTGATTCTGGTACCCTGCATCCAGTATATTCATTTATTTGATTGGGGAAAGGGAAGAGAAATACCAAAATGCTGAAAGAAGTACAAAAGGTGAACCATTGCAACAATGATACCTACAGGACACTATAGCGGAAATTAACTTTACAATGTAATGGTGGGAGAGGGGCAATGGGGGAAGGGACAAAAGGAGAAGAAAACTGAAGTGGGTAACAATGTTCAATGAGAAATGTAACTAACTCATGTAAATGTAACCCCTCTGTACAGCATCTCTATTATAAAATAGATTTTTAGAAATATAAAAATTAAAAAAGTGTTTTTCTCAAAAAATCTTAATCTGATACCAACGGAACTACTGAGTTCATGTCAAAGAGTGTTTGGGGACTTTCAAGAAGCTAGTACTAAGTACATATAACCACAATTAAGTGATAATAAGAAAAGTAGCTCTTTTTATTGTATTATATGAGTAAAGGAAAATTTCATTTCTGTTTCCTTATAATTTATGTTTGTGATCTTTGTTGTTCCCAAGTCAGACTAATGTCTTGTTCTTCGCTTTCTTTGGTATGTATAGCTTGGACATGTAATCTGAGGTATAAGAAGCATTCGTTGTTCAATTTGGAGGCCTAGCATAGAAGCACTCCTCCCTGGCGAAGAAGTTAGACTGGAGGACCCCTAACACTCACTGTGGTTTCTCTCCCACAGCTCACTGAGGAATTTAGGAGTTTGAGACTGTGACTGCGAATTAAGTGCCTCTTATGATTAAGAATTATTGGTAGATTTGAAAAAAATATTTTGGTAATAAATAGACTAGAAAAAATGTTATTTGCTATTTTTTATCACTGTATTTCTTTTTGTCTAAGTATAAAAGCCAGCCTTACACTAATGGCCTAGAATAAGCAAAATGAGCTTATAGAGCTCAGATCATTTCTTTCCACAGAAGATGACAGCAGAAGAAGAAATACAGGTCCACAACTGGCCCAAGCAAGAGAGAGTGATGTCTCCTTAACTCTTAGGATCGATTGCTCAATGAGGAGCATTCAGGACTAATGACAGCTTAAGGACCTAACATTCCCTGTGTTGTTCCATGATAGGAAGCAGTCACCAGTCTCCCATAATACTGTAGCTGCCACACCTGACTGGTGACCTTGGCTGTGTACTGAGAACTCCCAGCAGGGCTTTGTCATGACCACTGGAGAGTCAGGATTGCACTCTAAGAGGACATAAAGGAAGGTGGTAACATGGCCTGAGTCAGGGTTTTGTCAGATATATATGATTTGTAACAGGCACTACTGTCTTCTCGCTAAGAATGTGGGGTCCTGCACACTAATTTAGCACAACAAGTGTTAGCTTCCACCATTTCCTTATGAAAGCCAAAAGAAGGTCATTAATGCCCTCTGGGCATATTTTCATCAATATTTGGCAGGTAAAAAGCTATATAAAATCAAGTTCATCATGAGGAAAAAATCCAGATGAAAACCAAATTGCAGGAGCATTTACAAAAAAATGTTTTTCTGTACAAATCAAATGTGACAAAATATTTAAAGTTATTGAAGCTTTGAAAGTTAAATTGATTTCATTTTTACTATGATTGCAATTGTCTTTTATATTTCAACTACTTAACGAAAAGAAGGTAGGCCACGTACGACCAGTGGCTGACACCTGTAAGTCTAGCTATTTAGAAATCTGAGATCTGAGGAAAGTGAATTGAAGCTTGACTAGGTAGGAACAACCTGTGATACTTGATCTCCAATTAACCATTCAAAATCAAGAAGTGGAAGTTTGGTTCAAGTTGTATTCTTTTACCCTTGAGTAAGAAAGCTAGAGGTCAGCTCCCTGAGTTCAAGCCCCAGTATTCACACACACACACACACACACACACACACACACACACACACACACACACACACACACACAAACACACACACACACACACACACACACACACACTCTCTCTCTCTATCTCAAAAATAACCAGTGACCAGGAAACAGACACAAGATGGTATTTTTCTTACACTTTTCATTTTTGTTGTTTTTAAAAAATTTATCTCTCTTTGAGAAGTTAAAAGGGTCATAGAAGAGGAGGGACAAAGGATAAACATGTGAAATAGCGGTATTCAATTGGTACTATTTTGAAAATGACCTATGCAACTTGTTTGTGTGGAAGGATGGGAAAACTGGAAGAGATGAAGAGAAAGGATGACATTGGCCAAAAAGAAATGTCCTCAGGGAAGTAGAGCTGTAGCTCAATATGAGTGCCATTCTTCAGCAAAAGAGCTCAAAGACAGTGTCCAGGCCCTGAGTTCAAGCCTCTTTACTGACTAAAACAAAAACAAAGACAAAAGAAATGTAATCACTACCACATGAATGTAACTAAAACCTCCACAGCACAACAACAACAATAATAGTAACAGAAGAAGAAGAAGAAGAAGAAGAAGAAGAAGAAGAAGAAGAAGAAGAAGAAGAAGAAGAAGAAGAAGAAGAAGAAGAAGAAGAAGAAGAAGGAAGTTAATAAAACCAAACCAATGAGAGAAAAATTGAGAGAGCAAAGGAAGGGCTGACCTTTCAAAAAAAGAAATATATCCATACCTGATTTATATGACTGTATCATCTGTGTAATTCACTTTTAGAATAATAATACAAATGAAAAAAATATAGTGCGGGAGGCATAACTCAAATGGGAGGTCAGACTAATATGTATGTGATACCAATGTCAAACCCATTACCAATTTCCCCTTCCAAAATGAATCTTCTCATCATTTGTGCTTTCCCTAGCTTATGAAAGGGAGTGCAAACAGTTAAAGAGAGAGAAAGATAATCATATAATGCTCAAAGCTGGGACCACATACTCTTATGCACCAGCTGTAAATAGTCAAGCTTACACAGAAATTCAGTATCATCCAAATCAGCAAGCAATTCACTTTGAAGGATAGGGATAATGGGTGCAGGGTGTCCCTACATTATTTCAAAAAGAGTAAAGCCAAGCTGATAGGGTGAATTTCTTACTCTAAACAGGGCAAAAGGAAGGGGAGATACACAGTCTGTGCCAGTCTCCAAGGCCAATTTAGTTAAGGTATCTTTTAGAGACCGATTCATTTTTCCTACCTGCCCTAAACTCTGAGGTCTATAAGCACAGTGCAATTTCCAGTTCATCCCAAGTGCCGCGGTTATTCCCTGACTTACTTTTGAGAGAAAGGCCAGTCTGACCTGATGGTGGATGGGAAGCCATATACCTGGGTAGGATTTCTTCCAGGATCTTCTTAGCCACGGCATTCATGGTCTAATGCTTTTTTGGGTAGGCTTCAACCCATCCTGAAAAGGCATCTACGAAAACTAGCAAATATTTATATCCAAATTTTCCAGTTTTAATTTCTGTGAAGTCTACTTCCCAATACACACCTAGCCTATCTCCACGGAGTAGAGCTCCTTTTGCAGCTGGTTGATTAGGGGCATTGGTAAGCTGACAGGCTTTACAATTTTTAACAATGTCTTCAATGAGTTGATTTCCTTGCTTAATTTTTACTTCTGAGTGTCGGACCAAGTCCTGCATTCTTCGGGTTCCCATGTGAGAGACCCGATGGATTCTCTTAAGAATCCCCTTGCCCAATCTTTGTGGCAAGATAAGTTTCCTCTCATGAGTTTTCTACCAGTCTTTGTTTCCTTCTCTGTCCAGGGGTTTATAGGCCATGGGAATTTTCTTTATCCACTCCAAGTCTTCTTGGGAGTACTGAGGCTCAGAAAGCAAAGCTCATGGCCCTGGGTCTACTAGAATCAGTACTTCTGCTCTGGGCTGGAGGGCTGCCTCCCTAGCTGCCTGATTGGCCAAGTTATTTCCTTTGGTTATAGAATCAGTTCCCTTTTGATGGCCAGGGCAGTGCATAATGGCAATATTTGCTGGTTCCCATATGGCCCGGATGAGGCTTAAAATTTCTTGTTTGGTTTTAATTGTCTTCTCTTAGCTATCAGTATCCCCCTCTCTTGGTAAATGGCTCCATGCACATGCACGGTGGCAAAAGCATACTGACTGTCTGTGTAAATGTTTAGTCTCTTCCCTTTTCCCACTTTTAGGGCTTTTGTTAGTTTCCCTAGTTCTGCTCTTTGTGCAGACGTTCCCTGGGGGAGTATTTCTGCCCACACTATCTCAGTGTCCGTGGTGACTGCTGTGCCCGTGTACCCTTCTCCATCTCAAATGAAACTGCTGCTGTCTGTGAACCAAGTAAGCTCAACATACGATGGTGGCAAGTCCAACAAGTCTGGCCTCTTTTCTTGGCCCGTTCTCTCTTTTCATGTTCAATTTCATGTTCTCTGTCTTTCCTTTCCAGTCTTTGCTCCTCAGTCTCTCTTATTGTAAACCTTTTCCACCGTGGCTACTAGATCCCTAATACACTTTTTACCAAGTCTGTCTAGAGCCTGCAACTTTCGCTGTATATCTGGTGCAGCCTGATTTATATAGACAATCATAACCATCTGAGCCGACTCCAGGGTCTCTAGATCATATGGGATATATTGACTAAAAGCTTCAATGAGCCACTCAAGATATGCTGCTGGACTTTCCCTTCCTCCCTGTCTAACATCATAAACTTTGGCCATATTTGTAGGTCTGGGAGCTGCAGCCTGGAGACCTGCCAACAGAGCCTGCCGGTAGATGAGGAGTCGCTCCCTACCTTCAACCTTATTGTAGACCCATGTTGGTTGGATCTCAGGAAAAATGGCAGCGATCAGGGCAGGATCCATGATGGGTGCTCCTGTGGGGCCAGTGATATGTTTCTGGGCTGCCTCTCAAATATGGTCTCTCTCTTCCGTTGTAAAAAGGACCTGTAAAAGTTGACTACAATTATCCCAAGTGGGCTAATAAGTAAAGAGCATAGTTTCAAGCAAACAAATTAAATCCTGGGGTTTCTCAGAAAAGGGGGCATTTTGGGTGCACGAATTGTATAGATCACTGGTAGAAAATGGCCAATATTGGCGTTGCTGTTGACCATCCACATCCACAGGACCTACCGCGCCTAAGGGAAAAACAGCTGCACTAGAAGGTGGGCTGATCCCATGGCATCGTCGAGTGACTGGCCCCTCAGAAACTTTAACAAAAAAGTAACTCACACGTTAAGCCAAATTATATCTGAATGTTTAACGTTACAGACACTGGTGTTCATTCATTCTAACCTTGATGCCATTCATTATTCTTAAAATATGTTGCAGTTTTACACCTTTTTATATCTTAAATCTTATTTACACCTTACTTATATACACCTTTTTATATCTCACATCTTTTTCTTATTCTAACCCCACCTCTAACTGGAACACATTTCCTAATCCTAAACCTACATATAACTGAATCATATTGTTAATAGCACACCTCTATTGCACATTTATTCTCTTGCTCAGCATATAGGTCTAAATTTTACTTGCATTTTGAGCATAAATTTTTAAGTGTTTTTCTATTTCCTGTCATGTTTTCTTTGTTTGTTTTTTTTTTTTGTTTTTGTTTTTTGTTCAGCTGTGGGGCCTGAACTCTGGCCTTGGGCCCTGTCCCTGTGCTCTTCAGCTCAAGGTGAGCATTCAACTGCTTGAGCCACTGCGCCATTTCTGGTTTTCTAGTGGTTTATTGGAGATGAGTCTCAGGGACTTTACTGCTGAGCTGGCTTTGAACCATGATCCTCAGATATCGGCCTCCTTATTAGCTAGGATTACAGGCGTGAGCCACCGGCTCTCATCTTCATTTTTTTTTTTAATTTTATTTTATTGTAAAGACGCTTTAAAGAGGGATTAGTTACATGTGTAAGGTAATGAGTACGTTTCTTGTTAAGCATTGTTAGCCCCTTCTATGTTGTTCTCCTACTCCCCTTCTTCTCTTACTCCTCCCTCCCCATGGTGTAAAGTTCATTTTTAACATATTGTCTTATGAATATCATTGTTGCAATGTGTCATCCTGTGTTGAAGTTAAATTTTCTATTTATCTAAACCTAATTCTAATTCTGTCTGTGATCCTAACCCTAACTATAATAATAAAGATAGCTCAATTCAGAAGTTAACAAAAAATATTCAAGTTTTTATTCATCCTGTCAATCCACTGTCCATCTTGAATCAAGTTGCAGTTTAGCTTAAATCTTTTTTTTTCCAAATTAGATTATATGTGCTCATATAAAGATGTAATTTTATGTAAAACACAGAAGATTTTTGGGAGAAGGAGTAATGAAAAGGAAATAGAGGGAGCAAAATCAAATGCTTTAAATATATTATAGAATTGCCACTTCTGACAATTAATAACCATTAACAAAATAACTAAAAATTAATTAAAAAAAAACACACTGCCTTCTAGCGTTCTTTAAGAGAGCCATGATATGTCTTGTGAATAAAATACTTGTGTTAGATAAACTTTGTTCTTGCATATTTTATATTATTATTGGCCAATTATTTAACTTAATCAATACAAATATATCAAATAAGATTCCATGACAAAAAATATTAAACAGTTACTTAGTAATTGTTTGAGAAAAAGTTATAATCATGAGTTTTAGGAAACTAAATTTCTATTTCCTCACATAGCAATGATTTAGGTTTACTAATCTAGTACTTTTAGTAAGTTCAGAGAACATAATTGACATGAAAAACAACTAACTGTATATCTTGTTTCTTGAATGAGTGATATTTTAAACATTGTCTTTTATTAGGTTTAGTTATCAAAATAAATGCAATTTTATCTCCTTTCAGGACAAGTACTTTCCCTGCAATGAAATGTATTAGTATATTCAGGTATTTAAAAGCTAAATATTCTATGTTTGATATGAAGCTATACATATTCAGAATGACACGATTTTTGTATTTGTAAATGTCTAACCTCTGGGATTTTTGCTTCATCAATATAAATTATCTCATGAGGTTGTTGTGAAGACTCCAGTAACAAGTGTGGTCAAAAACATTTCCTGAATTCTAAATTTTAAATTTAATCATTTTAGCCTTTGATTATATCACTTATTGTCTCTTCAGAGCAATTAAACTAAAATAAATACTACTTTTTAAACATTTCACTCACATAGTAAATTAGTAAATAATATCAACACACGTCACAAAGTATTTCAGACTCATCAGATTTGGTAAACTTAGTGTGAAGAATGTAGCGAGTAGAAGGTTCTTATACTCAATATATATTTTTGGTTAAAGTAAGTTAAATTATATATCTGGGTTTCTAATTTGAATGTTAATCACATGGAAACAGGAAAATAATTTAAAAAATAATTACTTTGGGACCATTTTTCTGCTTAAAATTATGAAGCAAAAATATCTCTAAGAAATATATCTTTCAATAAAATGTTTCAACCCTTAGCAAAAGGCTTTATAAAGTTTATCTCAAATAGCCGGGCGCTGGTGGCTCACGCCTGTAATCCAAGCTACATAGCAAAAGGCTTTATAAAGTTTATCTAAAATAGCTGGGCGCTGGTGGCTCACGCCTGTAATCCTAGCTACTCAGGAGGCTGAGATCTGAGGATCGTGGTTCAAAGCCAGCCCGGGCAGGGGAGACCGTGAGACTCCTATCTCCAATAAACCACCAGAAAACCGGAAGTGGCGCTATAGCTCAAGTGGTAGAGCGCTCGCCTTGAGCTGAAGAGCTGAGCGACAGCGCCCAGGCCCAGAGTTCAAGCCCCACGGCCGACAAAAAAAAAAAAAAAAAAAAAAAAAAAAGTTTATCTCAAATATAAATATATATATAAAGTTTATATATAAACTTCAATATAAAGTTTATCTCAAAATAGAAATTCTGCAACTAATCTAATGTATGTTTTCATGCACAAAATGCTGTGATTTCTAGTCTTGTTATGTGATTTTAATTACATTTTTTAGTTGTGACATGATCCCTAATTATATTTATTACAAAATTTTGTAATTATGAAAATCATGCCTGTACACACTAATTTACATAAGATAATATTCAAACAAAATTATCTTTTTTCCTGTCTCCAACAGGGAAAGATGATGTGCTGAAGTATATTAAATGAAAGCACTCTAACAAAGAGTCTTTATAAAATCGAAATTTGCAACATGAGGATGGTAACAGGAGCACTTTCTACTTGGCTGAACAGGAATTCTTGTTTCTACAGTACTTTCTTACCTATTATTCACACAGGGAAAGCCATAAAATTTGAAGTTCATATGAAGGAATTTCATTCCTAAAAGATGTGGCAACCCTGCTCAAAAGCTCCATCTTATCACTAGTTCTTTGTGCTTGCTGGCTGATCTATTTCTCTATCATATGTTTCATATTATCAAGCATAGTAGTAATTCAGCTGTAAGTACATTACAGAAGACTCCTGAAAATCACAGCTATTGCTGTGTAATAATTAGGAGAGAGATTATATTACTCTCCAATTCCTCCCTTTGGCCTTCAATATGCCAATTAATTTTCAAAATAATCATGTATGATATTTGTTTATTTTTCCCTTTTTAGGGATTAAGCAAGTGCTTTTTGAAGTAAAAAGTGATGACAGTGGTATCAAAGCTCTGGTATGAGCACCTTGTCGCTAACAAGTAATCCTCTATGGACTGTAAATATGGAAGCCACACTAAAATTCTCTACTCTCTTCTCTCTCTCTCTCTCTCTCTCTCTCTCTCTCTCTCTCTCTCTCTCTCTCTCTCTCTCTCTCTCTCTCTCTCTCTCACACACACACACACACACACACACACACATACAAACACACACACAGCTGTCACCCAGACACATCAGAGATCAGTTCCATTCCTTTATTATGATAGTTGATTGATGTTTGCTCCATTTCTTTATCTCGACTACAAGATCGTGCCTGGATCTTTATCTTTCCCTGAGATCAAGTCTCTAGTTCTTCGTATACTGTGTATCTGTGTATTCATATTATGTTCCTCGCTGCCTCAGGCCAATTAACAATACCCTGAATACAGTATCCTCAAACTTGACATTCAAGTCAAACTCCATGAATTTATACTACTGTTTCAAAACACTAAAATTTATTCGATCTAGAAACCAAGAAAACACCCACCTTCTTACTTTAGTAGCAATTGACATCATGAAAGTAGAGGAATATAGATCAAGAACTGAGGTAAGGGAATTGGAGTATGTCTAAAATGTAGAATACTGGATGTGTGTTACAGATACAAAATTATCATCTATAGGCTCATTTATTGAAAACTTGTCATCCTATATTGAAAGCACAATTTACATACAGTTTTCCAGTTACTTTGCTTACCTATCACTTCTGATCACAAATCCTCTCATGAATTTTTATAGTATCTTTGAATAAATCACACAATTTGCATGTACTTATCATCTTAAGGAAAGACAGTCTGCTTTTACATCTTTCATTCTATATGACAAACCATTATTTTTTTGTTTCCCTGTTTGCTGAATAAATGTATTCCTGGAAACAGGATATTCACATCTAATCTGGGTGTAATTTTCATTTTTAAAATTTGAAATATAATATAAACTTTGTTGTGACTAGTCATTTTCTAAAAATGAGAGATATTCATGAACACTTATATTTTGGTGCCTTTAAGTAAATTGAGACTTGATGTGGTATGGTAGTTCTTGTGTCTAATTGATTTAACCATTAGATTATTCATGAATAAACATGTGCATTGCACGTTTTTTTTTTTTTTTTTTTTTTTTTTTTTTTTTTTTTTTGTCGGTCGTGGGCCTGGGCGCTGTCCCTCAGCTCTTCAGCTCAAGGCGAGCGCTCTACCACTTGAGCTACAGCGCCACTTCCGGTTTTCTGGTGGTTTATTGGAGATAGGAGTCTCACGGTCTCTCCTGCCCGGGCTGGCTTTGAACCGCGATCCTCAGATCTCAGCCTCCTGAGTAGCTAGGATTACAGGCGTGAGCCACCAGCGCCCGGCACATTTTTATTTTTATATATAAAATAGTCCCCAAGGATTTACTTTAAAGTGATAAGGGGGGTTGTCTTCATGTTCCATACTTTATATTTATTTCAGTAAAAGTACTAGAAATACATGATGTTTACTAGAGCAATATAAAAGATGAGAATATATTTCTAAAGAGAATAGATTTATTGATTAAAATATAGAAAAGAGTAAAATAGTCAGGTTTCTTGCTTGAGACTGTATTAATTTCATATGAATGTAGCTCAAGATGAGACTCAGAGATAAATTCATATTAATGTTATTGAGATTTCAATCACATATAAGCAATATAGGTATTTTAAGGAATTGGTCATTCAAAGCCCTAGATACCTAATGGATGAAGAATGGTATTGAAAACAGCAGAGGAAAACAATTCAACATGCAGCTATTATTATTTTGTAATACTAATATGAAAGAAATGGAGGTTTTGACTTTCTGAAGAAGAAAATTTAGCCAGTAATTTCAATGTAAGGCATCAATTGTAACGGCTCTAAAGTCTTTTCCTCCAAGATATCCAAGAGTACTATACTCATTCTCTGGAGTAAATAAGTAATTATTTTAATTAGCTTTGCTTAATATTAACTTACTTGTAGCAAATACGTTAAAATGTCTTTCAATGTAATAACATACATTTTTGTACCTGTACTCGAGTCACCCCCACCCCGAAGACCACCAGAGACCACGACCAATACAAATAACAAAGGAGTCGTTTATTTGCAAATTCGAGGTTGGTCCTCCACACACTCAGTAACCAGTGAAGCTAAGAGGCCCCCAGCAGAGAATCAGCACAGTTTTTTATAGTATTGAACAAACAACTTTAAAGAAGTTTTACATGAGAATTTACATGATTGGCTAAAAATTTAAGCAAACTAAGCTATGCATATGTGATTGGCTAATATTATTATTGATGTTATTGATGGGAATTGTCTGGCCACTGGGTCACTGTGTTCTGCATGGCCACCCAGTGTTTGGTCAACGCATCTGGAGAAAATTCCTGTGGCTTTCCCAAGGATAGTTTATGTCTCAGTTGTCTGGGAATTGTTTTTCTTTTTGTGTCATTTCTAGGTCAAACCCATGGTTATTTTTATAATTCATACCTCACAAGAGGGTTGCTAGTGTGTAATGGAGTTACTTAGGCCTTCCTTGTGCCTCTTTAAGCTTTAGGCTCTTCATTTCTCCCCTTTCTAATATGCACCTTAAGGGCCAATCATGGTCCTTACGGGCCTGCACTATGTCTTTTTTCAGGAATCAGTTGATATTGTGTTCTCAATACCATCAGCTGCATGTTATTAACGCATTTCTTAACAAACATCACTAGTAGATTGACAACGCAAAGCTTTACTGTGAACACAAGTACCAGAATGATAATGGGGCCATCAGATTGGATATTAAGATGGTTATCCAAGGGGAATAATTAAACCATGATTCAAACCATCCTTCTTGTTTTTCTCTTTCTCTTTTTCATTTTGCTAGTCCCTCTCTTACTTTAGCTAAAGATTGTTTTACAACTCTGGAATGATTGGCGTAGAAGCATCATTCTTCCCCGAGGGCAGCACATAGACCGCCTTGTTGTAAGAAAATTAAGTCCAGCTCCCATCTGTTCTGTAACACTACCACATCTAAGGAGTCATGTGATTTTTGAAGGTAGACTATAGTGCTTTCCAGGTTTTTGATATCCTCATCTATAGTGGCAAGAAGGCTAGCGTAAAATGTTCTCTGAGTAATTAGGGATGCCACCCAAGTTCCTAGTCCAGCTAAGCCCACTAGAACCTCAACTGTTACTGCTGTTATTATTTCTTTTTTAGCTTTTCGTGGCCAATAGCTTGCTGCAGACATCTTTTTCATCATGTCTTCCTGAGAATGGTAGAGCAGTTGTGGGATAAGTTGTACTATGACACAAAAACTGTTAGTCCTATTTCAAACTTCTAAATGGACGCAGGGGGTTAGGCTAGTTGAACATGCCCACCAAGCATCTTGAGGAGGTAATAGGTATCCTTCCTCTGGAATCCATTCTTGAGTCTGATTACTTAAGTGAGTAAAGTTAGTTGGTACTCGTTCCACACATAACCCTTGTCCTATAACTGTCTGTAGAATAAGTTTTGCTTCCTTTTGTTCCCACCTGCATGATTTACTTGTTTTAACATTAGTCACATTCTGTATCAATGCAATACTCTCATAAAATGGAGGTCTCATATCAGAACACATCCAACGCGAGCTTGTAATATCAGCACGGGTCTGATTGATCACATTGTAAGTTTGAACCAACAGCTGCCGTAAGGAATCCTCTGCCCAGGGGATGCTCTCCCCAAGTGATGGGGTCACTACAGCCCAGGGCTCTTTCTTGTTGTCTACTTTGGGTTTATGGCAGAGACTGGTTTTAAAACTGTGTTTGGTCCCATTGCTGAAGGGGAATAACTGGCTGTGGCAATTGCTTGTAGGGTTATGAGAATGCCATCATGTGTCTCTCCCCATCTGTACAATCTTAGTCCCCAGGTCTTTCCTAATTCCCATCCTAGGGCTTGTTTGCCCTTGTCTGTGAACTGAACTTGCACTCTGGCATCATACTCCTGGGAGACCCTAATTTGTTTACGTACAGACATCCCATTAAAATGGATGCCCATTGGTCCTGGTTTGTTAAACATAACAAGGTCTCCTCCCTTTCCTTTCCATTTTCCTGAGGTACTTGTTTTGCAGCCCCAGCTCTTACAGTAAAAGTCCTCTGGTCCTCCCACAATTACTAGTCCTTCCTTCCCCTGGGCATACATACCATTGCCTCCATCTACATTTCATGAGCCTATGTCCTTCCCATACACCATCAGCAAGCTGACACAAGTTACATGTAAGCTTGTCGGGGAACCATAGGGACAGTCCTTCTTTCATGGCCAAAGGTAAACGTTTACCCATTACCTGATTGCTAACAGTCTAAGTCCAATTATATGGGCAGTGGAGATTGCCAGCACTTACTACTATGCTAATACAATTTCCACTTAAGTTATACACCAATATCCAATTCATGACTAAGTCCTTTTGTGGTTCAATTTGAGCTTTAAAGGATTTTCTTTGGAGCACAAGACTTGGCACACTGGATCCTCAACGAGATCTGCTATGGTATCTGCAGGCTTGCATGAGAATGGTGGATCCATGTAGTGATCCCATCGACTTTGAGGGCCGTTGGAGTCATCAAGATGATCACATAAGTTCCTTTCCACCTCGGCTCCAGGTTTTCCTGTCGGTGTCTTTTCACCAGGACCCAGTCTCCAGGGTGGAAGTGATGTGGGATTGATGGAGGGCCCAACTTGTACAGCGCCTTCAGTCCCTCTGTAAGGAGAACAAAATTTCTGAGTAATCATCTTCTCTAAGCAACTGTTCTGACAAATTAAGAATTGTGGGAAGGGGCACTCCGAATACAATTTCATAAGGGGAAAGACCAATTTTAAAAGAGGAATTGCATACACTGTATAAGGCAAAGGGAAGGAGAGTTACCCAGTCACCCCCGATCTCCATGGTCAATTTGTTCAGCCTCTCTGTTAAAATTCTATGCATCCTTTCCATCTGTACTGAACTTTGGGGTCTACAAGTACAATGCAATTTCCAATCTGCCCCAAGAGTACTTGCAAGTCCCCGACTTACCTTGGACAAGAAAGCTGGTCCATTATCTGATCCTATCATAATAGGGAAGCCAAACCTGGGTAAGATCTCTTCTAGTAACTTCTTAGCCACCACCTGTAACTTTTCGTGCTTTGTAGGAAAGGCTTCTACCCATCCTGAAAAGGTATCTATGAAAACTAGCATGTTTATATCCATACTTGCCAAGTTTAATTTCCATGAAGTCCACTTTCTAGTAAGTTCTTGGTCTCTCTCCTCTTATTTGACTGCCTGTTCCTGTCTGGTTCTTAATTTCATTTGTCAGTTGACATGCCTTACGGTCCCTGACAATTTTAGCATGACTATTTTTGATCATAAGTCCAGCATTTGTCACCAGATCTTGCATCTTCCTAGCACCCACGTGGGTGCTTTGATGCAACTTAAGCAGTACTTTACTCCCTAACTACTTGATAAGATAATGATGCTCCTAGAATCTCTTCACCAACCATTTAGGCATTGTGCCTTCAGCAGTTGATCAATCCATTTCATGTCCTCAGTGGTGTATATTGGAGTGTCCAGAAGAGTTCTTGTACCAGAGTCTGGGAGATTAATCATCATTATAGATTACCTTTGTATTGCCAACTTCCAGGCTGTTCTGTTGGCCAGGTTATTGCTTTTACGCACAGCATCTTTAGGTTTTTTATGTCCAGGGCAATGAACAATAGCTAACTTAGGAAGCCAAACAACAGTAATTAAAGTCAAGATTTCATCTTTATTTTTGATGGTTTTTCCTTCAGCTGTCAGTAATCCTCTTTCTTTGTAAATAACTCTGTGTACATGAGCCATTGCAAATGCATACTGACTGTCAGTGTACACAGTTAGTCTTTTGTCCTTTCCCAGTGTTAGAAGTTGGGTCAGGGCTATTAACTTGGCTCTCAAGGTTGATGTGCCTACTGGTAGAGGTTCAGCCCAGACCACATCAGTCTCAGTCACTACTGCCGCTCCAGCATAACTCTGTCTCTGATAAACAAAGCTGCTTTCGTCTGTAAACCACATGAGTTCAGCGTCAGGCAACAGCTGGCTCCTTAAGTCCTCTTGGATGTTATGGCCTTGGGCCAGGATCTCTGACAGTTATGTAGCAGCATGTTTAGGTCCGGATCTGGTAGCAGTGTCGCCGGGTTGAGAGGCGAGGGAGCCTGTAAATTGATTCTGAGAGGGTTGATTAGCAGTCCTTGGTAATGGGTTAACCAGGCATTGCTGAGCCACCGATCTGGTGGTTGTTTTAACAAACCCTCAATAGTGTGTGTGTGGGGGTGGTCACATAAAGTTCCTTTCCCATGGTTAGCTTATCTGCGTCTTTGACCATCAGAGCAGTAGCCGCTATGATTCTCAGACATTATGGCCATCCTGCTGTTAGTGAGTCTAATTTGTTTGACAAGTAAGCTACTTGTCTCCTCCATAGGCCAAATATTGGGTTAGGACTCCTTTTGCTATCCCATTATGTTCATTCACATATAAGTAAAAGGATTTAGTGGCATCCGGGAGTCCCAACACTGGAGCTGATAATAAGGCAGTTTTTATCTGTTCAAAGGCTCGTTCAGGTTCTTCTGTCCATTGAGACAGTTGCTTCTCCTTGGTAGCCTCGTAAAGAGGTTTAGCCAGCTCCATAAACCCGACAATCCACAGACAGCAAAAGCTGGCTGATCCCCAAAACTCCCTTACTTGGTGCTGTGACCAGGGTGTTGGAAATTTAAGGACAGTTTCTTGTCTGGCTCTCATGAGCCACGACTGCCCCCTTTCAATAAATAACCCCAGTAAGTTATCTCTGATTTGCAGGTTTGAGCTTTCTTGGCCGATGCTCATTAACCAAGTTTTCCCAAAGTCTGGAATAAATTTCTGTTCCTTGCATGCATTCTTTTTTTTTAAAATATTATTTTATTTTATTTGAGAACATACTGTACAGAGGGGCTACAATTACATGGGCAGGATAATGCATACATTTCTTACCAAGCATTGCAGCCTCCTCCTTTGTTTACCCTTCACCTCCCTTCCCAGCCTCCCCCCTCCCCCCAACCAAATATACCCCCCTCCCCCCCCACCGACATTGTAAAGCTGGTTTTGACATGACATTTTGTACTTCTCATTGTTGCAACAGGTCCACCTGAATCCTTAAACGACTTGTTTGCCCCCATCTCCTCCACATGTTATACTGACATCAAATATAGTGAAAGCGGGGGTTACACTGTGGGGGAGGGACATACAAAGCAACAAAGAAGTAATCTTATAAATGCGTTAGAAACATATGCATGAAAGAAACGAAAACATTAAAATACATATTTAAGGGTTCATTTTCCTAACATCAAATTATCTGATCTTTTCTGCTTGACTCATACCTATACTAGATATTGCAAATAAGGGAAACCATGGGACCTATGCTTCTTTGGGCCTGGCTTACTTCACTTAATATAATTTTTTCCAAGCCTTTCCATTTCCTAACAAATGGGGAAATGTCATTCTTTCTGATGGAGGCATAGAATTCCATTGTGTATATATACCACATTTTCTTGATCCATTCATCTACTGAGGGGCATCTGGGTTGGTTCCATATCTTAGCTATGGTAAATAATGCTGCAATAAACATAGTTGTGCTGGTAGCTTTAGTGTGGTCTTGTTTGTAAACATTTGGGTAAATGCCCAAAAGTGGGATTGCTGGATCATAGGGGAGATCTATGTGAAGTCTTTTGAGGAACCTCCATACTGCTTTCCAAAGTGGTTGAACAAGTTTACATTCCCACCAACAATGAAGTAAGGTTCCTTTCTGTCCACATCCCCTCCAGCATCTGTTGTTGTTAGAGTTCTTGATTTTTGCTGTTCTAACTGGAGTGAGGTGATATCTCAATGTTGTTTTGATTTACATTTCTTTTATGGCTAGGGATGTTGAACATTTCTTCATGTGTCTATTGGCCATCCTTCTTTCTTCTTCAGAGAAGCTTCTCTTTAAGTCATTCGCCCACTTATTTATTGGGCAGTTGTTTCTTTGAGGATTTGTTGTTGGGTGGTTTAATTTTTTGAGGTCCAAGTATATTTTAGATATGAGACCCTTGTCCGTTGTATGGCTAGTAAAGATCTTCTCCCAATCGGTGGGCTTTCTATTGATCTTGCTAGCTATGTCATTTGCCCTGCAGAAGCTCTGCAACCGTATGCAATCCCATTTGTCCAACCTTTCTTTGATTTGTTGTGCTTCCGGGTCTCTATTCAGAAAATTTCGGCCTGAGCCAAGGAGACCTAAGTTTTCTCCTATTCCATCCTGTAATGTTTTCAGAGTGTCTGCTTTGAGTTCAAGGTCTTTGATCCATTTGGAGTTGATTCTGGTGCAGGGTGATATATAAGGATCTAGCTTTAGTTTTCTACATGTAGTTAACCAATTTTGCCAGCACCATTTACTGAAGAGGCTGACTTTCATCCATTCTATTGTTTTAGCTTCCTTATCGAATATTAGATGGCTATAGGTCTGTAGGTTCATTTCTGGGTTTTCAATTCTATTCCATTGGTCCTGAGGTCTGTTCTTATGCCAATACCAAGCTGTTTTGATTATTGTGGCTTTATAGTACAGTTTGAAATTTGGTATTGATATTCCTCCAGCAGTGTTCTTTCCGTTGAGAAGTGTTTTTGCTATTCGGGGTCTTTTATTGTTCCATATGAATTTTTGGATTGGCTCCTCTATTTCCTTGAAGAATGAGGGTGGAATTTTGATAGGTATCGCGTTGAATTTGTAGATAGCCTTGGGAAGTATTGCCATTTTCACGATGTTAATCTTGCCAATCCAGGAGCATGGGAGGTTTTGCCATTTTTTAAGTTCTGTGTTGATTTCCTTTTTCAAGATTTTAAAGTTTTCATCATAGAGGACCTTCACTTCTTTGGTTAAGTTAATTCCTAGGTATTTTATTTTTTGTAGGGCTATTACAAATGGAGTTGCTTTCCTAATTTCAGCCACACTTTTCTCATTGTTGGCATATAAAAAAGTCATTGATTTTGGGGGGTTAATTTTATAACCTGCTACTTTGCCAAAGTTTTGAATCAGCTTGAGTAATTTGGGAGTGGAGTCCATGGGATTCTTTAAATACAAGATCATGTCATCTGCAAAGAGGGAGAATTTTATTTCTTCTTTCCCTATTTGGATCGCCTTTATGTCTGCATCTTGTCTTACTGCTGTAGCTAGGCATTCTAATACTAGATTGAAGAGAAGTGGAGAGAGTGGGCATCCTTGTCTTGTTCCTGAGTTAAGAGGAAATGGCTTTAGTTTTTCACCATTGAGTATAATGCTGGCTGTAGGTTTGTCATATACAGCCTTTATTGTATTGAGGAATGTTCCATGGATTCCTAATTTTTCCAGAACCTTCATCATAAAGGGGTGTTGGATCTTGTCAAATGCTTTTTCTGCATCTATTGAGATAACCATGTGGTTCTTATTCTTGCTCCTGTTGATGTGATGAATAATATTAATTGATTTGCGTATATTGAACCAGCTTTGCATCCCTGAAGTGAATCCTGTTTGATCATGGTGTATGATTTTTTGGATGAATTGTTGAAGTCGATTGGCCAAAATTTTGTTGAGAAGTTTTGCATCAATGTTCATCAAAGAAATGGGTCTATAGTTCTCTTTCTTTGATGAGTCCTTGCCTGGTTTTGGGATGAGGGTTATGATGGCTTCATAGAATGTGTTCGGTAGTGAGCTTTCTCTTTCAATTTCATTGAAGAGTTGGAGGAGTATTGGTGTGAGCTCTGCTTTGAAGGCCTTGTAAAATTCCGCTGTAAAACCATCTGGTCCTGGACTTTTCTTAGCTGGGAGGTCTCTTATTGCTGTTTCTATTTCAATGCTTGATATGGGCCTGTTAAGCTGGTTTAACTCATCTTGGTTTAGTTTTGGCATGTCAATATTTGCTAGGAAAAGGTCCATTTCTGTCAAGTTCTCAAACTTATTAGCATAAAGTTTTGAGAAGTATTCCCTTATAATGTTCGGAATCTTGGTTGTTTCTGTGGTGATGTTTCCATTCTCATCTCTGAGTTTATTAATTTGGGTGTGTTCTCTCCTTTTTCTGATTAGATTTGCTAAGGGTCTGTCAATTTTGTTAAGTTTTTCGAAGAACCAACTCTTTGTTTTGTTGATTCTTTCTATAGTTTTTTTGGATTCTAATTCATTTAATTCTGATTTAATTTTGATTATTTCTTTCCGTCTACTGGATTGGGGTTTATCTTGCTGCTCTTTTTCAAGGAGGTTTAGATGTGTCATTAAATTATTAGTTTCCGATCTCTCCAATTTGTTGATGTAGGAGCTCAGAGCTCTAAACTTGCCTCTGAGTACTGCCTTTGCTGTGTCCCAGAGGAGCTGGTAATTTGTGTGTTCATTTTTGTTGAATAGTATGAACATTTGAATTTCCTTTCTAATCTCTTCCATGACCCACTCATGATTCAGCAGTGTGTTGTTCAGCCTCCATGTGATACCGGACTTTCTTTGGTGGCTTTTGGTGTTGAGTTCTAATTTTATTCCCTTGTGGTCAGAGAGAATGCAAGGTATAACTTCAATGTTTCTGAATTTAGACAAGTTTGCTTTGTGGCCTAAAATGTGGTCTATTTTAGAAAACGTTCCATGTGCTGCTGAGAAGAACGTGAATTCTGATGCTGCTGGGTGAAATGTTCTGTAAATGTCTGTTTAGTCTAGTTGATCTATGCAGCTGTTTAGATCTGCGGTTTCTCTGTTGAGTTTTTGCCGAGTTGATCTATCTAGTGGGGAGAGTGGTGTGTTAAAATACCCAACAATTAATGTCTTTGGATCTATATGGGATTTGAGGGAAAGTAGTGTTTCTTTGATAAATTTGGGTGCTCCATTGTTTGGCGAATAGATATTTAGAATTGTAATATCCTCCTGAAGGAGAGATCCTTTAATTAGTATGTAGTGACCTTCTTTATCTCTTCTCACGAATTTTAGTTTGAAGTCTATTTTATCTGATATTAGGATTGCAACTCCCGCCTGTTCATGATGGCCGTTTGCTTGGTAGATTTTGTTCCAGCCTTTAACATTGAAGATGTTTTTGTTTTTACAGGCAAGATGTGACTCCTGCAGCCAGCAGATAGAAGGGTCTTGTTTTTTAATCCAACTAGACAGTCTATGTCGCTTAATTGGAGAGTTCAGTCCGTTAACGTTAAGAGATAGTACTGAGAAGTATTTGGGAGTTCCTGCCATGTTATCCACCTTCTTGGGGGCTACAAAAACTGGGTTCTTCCTAAGGTTCTTGGATTCTCAGTTTGGGTGCAGTTTCTTGGCCTTTGTTGCGGTCTTGTTGGTTTTCTATGTGTAGGACATCTTTAAGAATCTTTTGTAGGGCTGGTTTGGTGGAGATGTATTGTTTCAATTTTTCTTTGCTATGGAAGGTTTTTATTTGGCCTTCAGTTATGAAGGAGAGTTTAGCTGGGTACAGTATTCTTGGTTGATAGTTGTTTGTTTTTAGGGCATGGCATACGTCATTCCAGGCTCTTCTTGCTTTGATTGTCTCTGCTGAGAAATCTGAGGTAATTCTAATTGGTTTCCCTTTGTAGGTGATTACCCTTTTCTCCCTGACAGCTTTAAGGATCTTTTCCTTGGTCTGGGTTGATCCTGTGTGGATTATAATGTGACGGTGGGATGTCCTATTCTGGTCTGGTCTATTTGGGGTTCTAAAAGCTTCTTGTATCTGAATAGGCCTATCTTTTTGTATGTTTGGGAAGTTCTCTGCTAGGATCCTGTTAAACAAATTTCCTAGACCATTAACTTCTGTTTCTAGGTGCTCCTCTACACCCATTATCCTTAGATTGGGCCTTCTGATGGTGTCTTCCAGGTATTGGATAGACCTACCATATTTCTTGGACTTGTCTTGGAAGGTTGTATGTTCTTTCTCTATAATATCTAGGCTGTCTTCAATCCCTGAGATTCGATCTTCTGCATGGTCTAACCTGCTGTCAAGACTCTCTACTTTGTTTTTTATCTCTTTTCCTTCTAATTGGTCAGCTTTGATGGCTTCAAGTTCTTTGTTGAAGCTCTGTTTTAGGTCTTGTAGGAATTTCTTTACTTCCTTAATTTGGTGTTCAGTGTTTGTTCTCAAATCACTTAGTTGATTTGTTATGGTTTCTTTGGACTCCCATTCCTTCTGTTGGGTTCCATTCAGCATTCCCTTTGTGGTCTCCCTGACTTCCTTCAGCTCTTTTTTAATGGATTCCATGAATGCCTTTAGTGATCTTTGTGTATTCTCTACCTGGTCTCTCAATTCCTGAATTACTCTTTGATTAGCTTCTTCCTGTCTGTGGGATTCTTGCAGTTCTCTTTCTTCCTGTTCGTGGGAATCCTGCAGTTCTCTTTGAGTGTTCTCTGACTGCTCACGCTATTCCTCCCTTTCTCTTTGAGCATTCTCAAGTTGTTCACGCAAATCCTGTATCAGTTTTTGAGTAGCTTCCTCACACTTATGATATTCCTGTATAAACTTCTGGGATGCCTCCTCTCTCTCCTTATCACGCTCATACAGAGTCCTTTGTACATTGTCAAACTTCTCATTTATCATGTTTGCTATTAGTGTTTGTAGAGCTATTTGGGAACTCTCCTCTGGATTATTCTTTATCTGTTCTAATCCCTGATTATCAAGATTGGGAATTGAGATACCCGAATTTGCCATTTTTCTTGTGTTTTTCCGGCTTACTCGGCCCATTTGAGATGAAGATTGCACCAGTTTTATGCTAGAACACTATCTTAAGGCAACCATCAACCAAAGTTTGCGTTTGTAAAGTCAATAGTCTACAGATACAATCTAGTTCAACAGATACATCTATTCAACATAAAACAACTATATGTTAAAGTACTTCGAACCGCAGAAAAGAATTTGGAAAACCAGAAATTATTAGGATTAGGGAGAGATGTGGGTAAAAAATAGGAATAGATTGGTGTGGGGAGGCACAGGGAGAGTTAACTATGTCCCAATCACAATGCAGGAAATGGGTTGGGTAGGATGCAAGTAGAGAGAGAGAGAGACCAGAAAAAAATAGAAACGTAAAAATTAATGTTATTATAGAAGTTAAAAGACCATCTATTTAGAGAGGAATGTGAATATGTTCTGAGAAGGGGAGGGACATAGAGGAGATGTGAAAAGCTTTAAGGATGGGAAAGGGAGAAGAAAAGATCAGAAGTTCAGTAGAGCTAGACAAAAAACAAAAAGATAATTAAGAAAGAAAGAAAAAGAGAAAGAAGACAAGAAAAGAAAGGAAAACGCTCATTCACATATTCCTAAAATAAAAATTATAAGATGAGAAAAAAAAAAAGTTACTGGAAAACAATTATTTTTTCAGAAGAGGCAAAAATTAAAGATAATAAAAGTTTTAGAAGGGAAAAATATATATATATATAAGGTAGCAAAAAACAAAAAACAAGCAAAAAAAGAAAAAAAGAAGAAGAAAAAAAAAAGAAAAAAAAGCGTCTTTTGATTTTTTTTGGGGGGGGGGAGGAGTGGGAAGAATCCTGTATCTCCCTTTTGTCTCTAACCAGTCTCTTGTTGGAGTCTCTGGTCAGCTTGAGGTCCTGTGGCTTGATTGGTTTCTTAAGTCGGTTGGTTGGAAGAGGCAGAAAAATGCTCTGCTTTACCCAAGATTTTGAGATCCCCCTCCCAGGTTAGTTTTCTGGGAGGGTGATCTGCTTTGAGAGTCACAAAAGACGGGCATGTGGTGATGGTGCTAGGTTCTGGGTAGAGTTGAGGCCTTTCAACAAACAGTAGCTTTTCCCTGGGTCTATTTTGTGATAAAGCTCACAGCGCCCAGCCTGGAGCCATTCTCAGGGTTTCTGTTTTTCAATTGATTGTGGTGGCTGCTAGAGGGAGGGGCAGCCTCTGGCTCTGGTTACCCAGTGAGGCAAGGCACTCCTATGGCTGGCGCCTGAGCTGGGTGACTTTTCCCTGGATGGAGCTGAGTCTGGCAGGTCACTTCGCCGTTAAGTTCTTGTGACCTGCTAAATGACTCGTTTTATTCCAAGGCCTGAGCTGGAGCTAGCAGCTCCTCCGAGCTTTGTCGGTATCCAAGATGGAGATCACCGGCGCTGGGGGGGGGAGTGGTGGCCTTCCCTCCTCTGCTTCCTGAGAAGGAGTGAGGATGTCGGGCTTGTACTCACGCCGAGTCTTGGATCCTGGGTCGTCTCTGGTCTGCAAACAGCAGGATGACGATTTCCGCTCCTTGTAGGTTCTTGTTGGTGTTGAGTAGAATCCGCTCGTCTGCTGCGTATGGCTCCTTCGTCCCGGACTCTTTGTGTCTCAGGTATGACCCCTCGGCGGTGGTCGCTGCCGCGACCCTGCCGCCGTAGCCGCAGCTGATATGTTTCCTTGGCTTCCCCTCTCTTGTCTAATTCTCTGTCCTGTGATGGCACACTTGGTGTGATTCTCTGGCTTAGGACTGTTCACTAGAACTCTAAAATTGCTTTCTATGCGAGAGCTTGTTCAGATTCCAGCTTCTCCTCCGCCATCTTCCCAGAACCCGTCTTGCATGCATTCTTTATCGGTTTCAGTGGCAATAAGAAAGTCATTCACATATTGCAACAAAGTCAGACCAGGGTGGCTTCCCCTAAACTCACCCAAGACCTTATGCAGAGCTTCATTAAAGAGTGCTGGTGAGTTTTTGAATCCTTGAATGAGTCTGTCCAGGTCAGTTGTCTGTTGATACCTCCTTTGACATCTGTCCACTCAAAGGCAAAGAGATCTTGAATTTTGGGTGCCAAGGGTAGGCTGAAAAAGGCATCTTTTAAATCTAATACTGTATACTACTGCTTATTTGGAGGCAGGGTGCTCAGGAGAGTGAAGGGTTTGGGTACGGTAAGGTGAATTTCCTTTACCCTTTTATTGACTTCCCTTAAGTCCTGTACTGGCCTATATTCATTACAGTTGGGCTTGCAGATCGGTAGCAGAGGAGTGTTCCACGCCGACTGGCAGGGTCACAATATACCCAGTTCTAGCAGAGACCTAATGTGGGGTGTTATTCCATCCATGCCACATGGACATAGGGTACTGAACTCTAACTGGGTCCTGGTTTTACCTCGATGAAGAAAGCTGGTTTATGTTTCGCTAGTCCCACTCCACCAGTCTCTCCCCAACCTTCTGGATATCTTTCCAGCCAATAGATTTCTTGTTCAGGAGGCTGGGGTGGTTGGCGCAACCGGTACTCATCTTCCAGGTCGAGAGTCAATACTTGTATTGGTCTTCCTTGAGCATCCTCCACCTGGGGGCCTTCTGGATAGAAGTGAATCTGTGCCTCCACCTTGATTAACAAGTCTCTTCCCCAAAAGGGATAAGGGCTTTCTGGAATAAACAAGAATGAGTTGGACACTGGTCCCATCCCAAGTTCACTCTTCTTTTGGTGGTCCATGAGTATTGTTTAATCCCCATGACTGCTTTCACCCAAGAGGTTTTATTTGAGATTTTTCCTTGAGGCTTTATTAAACCCAAGTATTAAGCCTGGCTATCCATTAGAAATTTTACTGGAGTCCCCTCCACTTTTAGCGTTACCCTGGGTTCAAGGAGAGGAACTGAACCCTGAGGTCCCTATTCATTATTAGCAAGATTGTTAACCATTAGGGTCCAGGTTCTATGCAGCTGCCACTGCTTTGTTCAAAGTTCCCTTTTCTTAGGACATTCTTTGGCCTAATGCCTATTTCTTGGCAGTAAGTGCACTGATCTCTGCATAGACCTTGACTATTTGGGCGTTGTAGGGTTTCCTTCCTTGTAAGACCATGTATAATTTAGCCAAAATGGTATGATTGCAGGCTGCTGCCCTGAGACCCACCATTAGAATCTTGCGATAGACCCATAATCTCCCCCTAACTTCTGCCGTGTTGTAGTCCCAACCGTTGCTTGGAGCCTGGTTAATGGAAAAGATGCATTGATTAAATTAGGATTAGCAGTAGGCTGCCCGTCATCACCGGGAACTACTTTCTTGGCCTCAGTTTGAATCATTTATTTTTCTTTCGAGATTAATAAGACCCAAAATAATTGCTGGCAATCATCCCTGGTCGGCAGGTGCATGAACATTACACTATCTAGGAGAGAAATCAAATCTTTGGGATTATTTCAAAATTTTGCATTTTGTGTTTTCCAATTATATAAGTCACTCATTGAGAAGGGCCAATAGTGAAGTCGGCGGTCTCCAGTTTCATCCAGTCGTCCAATTTCTCTGAGCGGCAGAATCACTGTGGTGTCAGGGAGTCTCAGGCTGGCAGCTCTCTAAATGTGACCACGAGTTCTTACTGCTGGCCCTTCCAAGTTGCTGCTGGCTTCTTGATCCTTGCCTCCAGCTGCCTCCCCTTGCTCCATGGGGGATGGAGGAGGCAGCAGTGAAGGGTATGGGGGGAGATCGGAGTCTAATGAGAGAAGATCCTCACTCCCTTCTTGTAAAATGGGGTATAAGGGGACTGAGGGGGTAGTTGACGTATCTTTTATTGATGCTAAAATCTTGTTTTTATCCACAGAAAGGGGTAGAAAGCGTGACAGACACTTTGGGGTTTCCTACACCAAATTCTGCATACTAAAGTATAGGGAATCTGATCGGGGTGCCCTGTGCTATCTGTTAAAAAAAAACCCTTCGTTTAACCTTCCCAATAGTATTTAGACCCAAAGTTCCTTGGGAGGGGCATCCAACCTCAAAAGTAGGCCACTCTGACTTATACAAAGTAAGTAATTTTTCTTTTTTAACTTCAACATCTAAATTGTTAGCTCTTTCCTTATCATCTTTAAAATTAGCTGTCAGAAAGGTAAGATATATACTTTGGTTCTGACCCATTTCAACATATATCAATCCACACACAAGACAAGAAAAAAGGAGGAAGGCAATTACAAATGTCACAAAACGAAACAACTTGTGCTTTCGGGGATTTAGGATATAACCACAACTCACAGTGTCCCAAGGAGAAAAATGTGGATTGACTGGCCTGTCTACAATCCCAAAGGGGTAGAGGGAGACACTTGATGTTTCAGCAGTGTCATCTGGTAAAAGACTACCCTACTCCCTCTTTGCTTCAAGTGGGCCAACTTTCTAAGCCAAATTTCGCCCTTCGAGGAGGAAGATAAGAGCGTCTGAAAGAGAAAGTAATTATTGTTGGACAAGGAATAGAACAAAGACTAACAATTTTAAATGGAGGCGAATAGAGTTTCCAGGCATCCACGTCAGAATGAATGTGAAAGAGGAAATGTTCTACGAAAGCCACAAAACAGACAGACACACAGACATTAAGACAAGATATATTAACAGTATGTGCATGGTAGTCTGTCAGACAGAAAGTGATGGACTACAGAGAGGAAAACTCCCAAATGCCTGCACTAGTGGACAGTCTATCTTGTAAACTATCAAACAGAACCTGGCAGGCTACAGGTGGGCCCAAATGCCCGCACTAGTGGATAGTTTACTTCCCCAGGGCATCCGGAGGATGTCTCCCACTGGTCCTGTTGGCTGCTTTATAGTGCATCCACCAAGATTTCTTGCCATCTCCAACACCCAAACTGCAAGCTACAAAAATACCATACATGGGGCTGGGAAGGTGACTCAGTGGTAGAGCACTTGCCTTGCATGCATGAGGCCCTGGGTTTGATTCCTCAGCACAATATAAGCAAAAAGAAAAAAGCTGGAAGTGGCGCTGTGGCTCAAGTTGTAGAGCTGAAGAGATGAGGGACAGTGCCCAAGCCCAGAGTTCAGGCCCCACGACTGGACCCACCCCCCAAAAAATACCAGATATTTACAAAGGGGCAATGCCTTAACTTACCAGCCGTTCTTTGCTATTCCCTGATCAGGTGTCAGGGTGGGCTTATGAGGGAGATCCCAGATGTGCACCTATCTGTTGTACCTGGATTCAAGACCCACCGAAGACGACCAGAGACCACAACCAATTCAAATGACAAAGGAGTCGTTTATTTGCAAGCTCAAGCTTGGTCCTCCACACACTCAGTAACTGGTGAGGCTAAGAAGCCCCAAACATAGAATCAGCACAGTTTTTATAGTATTGAACAAAAAACTTTAAAGAAGTTTTACATGAGAATTTACATGACTGGCTAAAATTTTAAGCAAACTAAGCTATGCATTGGCTAATATTATTATTGACATGCTATTGACAGGATTTCTCTGGCCACTGGGTCACTGTGTCCTGCATGGCCACCCAGTGTTTGGTCAACGCATCTGGAGAAAATTCCTGTGGCTTTCCCAAGGATAGCTTTTGTCTCAGTTGTCTGGGTATTGTTTTTCTTTTTGTGTCATTTCTGGGTCAAACCCATGGTTATTTTTACAATTCGTACCTCACAAGAGGGTTGCTAGTGTGTGTAATGGAGTTACTAGGCCTTCCTTGTGCCTCTTTAAGCCTTAGGCTCTTCAGATTTCATATTATTACTGTCTCTTCATACATGCCTGAAATCACTAGTTCAAAGTAACACAAACAGAAAAACAAAAATACCCTGATACAACCATCACAAATCCTAAATTATGTGAAAAAATCCACAATATAAAATAAACCTGAGGAAGAGGAAAAACAATGGCAGAATAACAACAGAAAATTATGCTAGCTCTCTCTAATGAAACAGAGATTTAGAGTCCTAGCAGGTACTCCACTTCTAGAGGGTCACACCAAGTCAGCTATAATTATATGTAGATATAGAATCCAAAAGAAAATATTATACTGTCTTCACAAGCACACAAAAATCTATGAAAAGTTACCCAGCCAGGAAGGTGACTGCTGTGACTGTGTTGGCCAACATACTCAAAAGCACAACTGCAGTGTGGAAATAAAAGGTCCACATGGGAAAACATCACAAACAGAGTCAGTCACATTTAAACACAGACACAATTCACCTTACCACTGGACAGTCAGAACTGTCATTGGAACCACAAGTATTAACAGCACAACATCTCACCACAACTGATCTCTTCTCCTGCACTTAATGGTCTAGAAAAAACCTAATTCCAGAAAAAAAATCACAACAGAAGACCAAAGCAACACCTGGCAAATCAACCAAGAACATAGATAATCACCTATTAAGATCATAGATCCCCCAAATGAAAGCCAAGAGATCTTCCAAATGGACAGAACAAATCAGAAAAATATGAGGAAAGTGATGCCAAGGTAATATAATTCACACAGTAAATAAAAAGGCATTAGAACAGACAATCAAGGACCTAGAAGATAGTTTTCAAAATACATTACAAATACTACTGAAAAATATGGTTAATGAAAAGATACAAAACCTCTACAAGGAAACTTGTGAACAAGATGAGCCCAACCAAAGATTAGCAAAAATCATTCATGGAGACTCCAAACAGAAAGAAAAATAAATTCTGGAAAAGCAAGAGTGTCCAAGGAAAAAAATAGATACCTAGTTAAACGATATGAGAGAAGACACAGCTAAAACCCATATCCCCCAACCCCCCACCCAAAGAATAGTTTAAAGAAAGTCCATACAAGATCTAAAAAAAGCTTTAATAAAGAGATAGAAGCCCTAAAAAAATAACCAATTATAAGACAAGGAAATAAAAAAGCAAATAGAATGTCTCCACAGAAATAGATGATATAGAAGATTATCTCAGGAATCACAGGCAGAATAGGTCTAATAGGAAAGAAGAAATAATCATTTAGAACAAATCCAAGAAATAAGAAATGATCTTGCTGAAAGTTCAAGACTCATAAGATCAAATTGGGGGAGATAGGTATCAAGAAGATGAAGAGCATGAAACTAAATGGATGGGAAACATATTACAGAATTCTAGCAAAGATCATTCCAAATATCCAAAGAGATAGACTCATTCAGAGAAGAGAAGCCTTTAGAACACCAAACTGAGAATACCAGAACAGAACAAACCACCACCACGACATAATCTATTAGAGAATCATTAGAGATCAAAGAAAGGATTCTGAAATCTATCAGGAGAAAAGACGGATTATTTATAAAGGATATACAGTCAGAATAAATACAGGTTTCTTATCTGATATGGTCAAAAGGAGAGCCTAGCATGATATATGACAAACATTAAAAGCAAGCAACTACCAACCATGATTATGGTCCCAAGCCAAACTCTCCTTTACATTAAAAGGATATGTAAAAATATTTCCTGACAAAGAAAACTTGAAACAATGTATCTCTACCAAATAAGCAGGATAGAAGTTATTCAAATATATCCCACATAGAGAAGATCAAGAAGAACATGAACTGGTTATATAAAATGTTCCCTACCCAAGAACAAGGTAAATATATTAAGAGTAGATGAGGTACAGGTCTTAACAGCAGGTATATAACATAGCAGGACTTATCAGATATTTCACAGTCTTAACCTTTAATATAAATGGACATAATTTTCCAATTAGAAAACATAGATTAAATATTAGTATCAAAAAAGATGCATCTATCTAGTATCTACAAGAGACACATTTTATTGACAAAAACAAACACATACTCAAACTGAAAGGCTGGAAGGAAAATTTTCAAGCAAATGGACACCATAAAAAGGCCACAGAATTACTAACATAAGATAAAATAGAATTCAAATTAAAATTAGTAGGAAGAGACATTATATATTGATAAAAGCAACTCTCCATTAGGAGGATATAACAAGTCTAAATATCAATGCCCTGAATCATGGAGCACCCCCACTTCATCAACCAAATACTACTTAACGTAAAAACACATCTCAACACATCATTGTTATCAATGGATAGGTCATCTAAGCAAAACTCAACCAAGAAACTGAAGACCTAAATAACAACATTGACCACCTAGCCCTAACAGATATCTACAAAATATACATTCAGTGTCAGAATATAAATTCTTCGCAGCAGCTCATGGAAGAGTCTCCAAAATAGAATATATCCAGTGGTAGAGTGTTTGCCTTGTATTCATGAGGCCCTGGGTTCGATTCCTCAGCACCACATAAACAAAAGAAAAAAGCCGGTGGTGCTGTTGCTCAAGTGGTAGAGCACTAGCCTTGAGCTGAAAAGCTGAAGGACAGCCCCCAGGCCCAGAGTTCAAGCCCCACAACCGGACCTCCCCCAAAACAAAAAGAAATTTTATCTAAATTGAAAAAAATAATCAAATTCCCAAATCTTGTCAGAACACAACAGAATAAACATAATTAAACAGCTAAAGTAAAAAAAATTCTCAAACCCATGAAGACTGAACAACACATTGCTGAATGACCAATGGGGCACTGAATACATGAGCATGAAAATC
Source organism: Dipodomys merriami (assembly GCF_024711535.1). NCBI lineage: Eukaryota > Metazoa > Chordata > Mammalia > Rodentia > Heteromyidae > Dipodomys > Dipodomys merriami. The sequence continues at coordinate 54,649 of NW_027202903.1, forward strand.
TGAAAGTTTCTGAAATTTAACAAATTGAACACACAAAATACCAAGCCTTCTGGGACACAGAAATGCAGTACTTTGAGGAAAATTTATAGCTCTGTGTGCCTACATCAAGCAATTGGGGAAATCTCAAGCCTGTATATTAATTATATATCTCAAATTTCTTGAAAACAGGAATAAGCCCAAACTCATAGCAGTAGACAGAAACAAACAAAAAAATTTAATCAGAAATAACTAAATAAAGACAAAATAAAGCATAAAAAGATCAACAAAATAGAGTTGGTTCTTTCCATAAATTAATATACTTGACAGACCCTTGACAAATCTGACTAAGAAGAGAACTCTTAATAGAGAGAGATAAATAGAAAGCCCACAGATTGGGAGAAGATCGTTACTTGCTCTGCAACAGTCAATGGCCTCATATATAAAATATATTAAGATTCCCAAAAGTTAACCCCCCAAAATAAACAAATCCTCAAAGAAACAACAACCTCGGGCTGGGAAGGTGGCTCAGTGGTAGAGCGCTTGCCTTGAATGCCTGAGGCTCTGGTTTCGATTGCTCAGCACCACATAAGCAAAAAGAAAAAAGCCAGAAGTGGCGCTGTGGCTCAAGTGGTAGAGTGCTAGCCTTGAGCTGAAGAGCTAAGGGGCAGCGCCCAGGCCCAGAGATCAGGCCCCACGATCGGACACCCCCCCCCCAAAAGAAACAACAACCCTCTGAATAAGTGGACTAAATATTTAAAGAGAGACCTCTCTGAAGCAGAAATATGAATGGCCAATAGACACATGAAGAAATATGCAACATTTCTGGCCATAGAAATGCAAATCAAAGCAACATTGTGATTCCACCACACCCCAGTTAGAATGACCATTATGAAGAAAACTAATAACAACAGATCCTGGGCTGTTGGCGATGTAGCCAAAAAGGAACATTACTACACTATTGGTGGAAATGTAAACTTGTTCAAAAACTCCATAAAGAATTATAGAGATTCCTCCAAAGTGTTCCCCTATAACTCAGCAAACCCATTTCTGGGCATTTACCCAAATGACCACAAACAAGGACACACTAAAGCTACAATCCAACTATGTCCATTGTAGCATTATTTACCATAGCTAAGAAATGGAACCAAAACAGATGCCCATGTGTAGATGAATCGATCAAGAAAATGTCATATATATTCACAATAAAAATTCTATGCTTCCGTCAGAAAGAATGACATTGCCCCATTAGTAAGGAAATGGAATCACTTGGAAAACATAATAAGTCAAACAAGCCAGACCTAAAAAATTATAGGCTAAATGTTTTCATTCATTTGGAAAAACTAGAATATGACTAGGATATTCTTAGAAAAGATCACAATAGCTTAATAGCTATATGTATATCACCATAAAAAATGATTCTTATTGAAATGAGCTCCAAGAAATGAATACAAGATATTTTTTGTTCTAATTTCTTTTTATTTTATTTTATTTTTTTGTGAACATAGTGTACAGAGGGGTTACAATTACATGGGCAGGATAATGCGTACATTTCTTATCAAGCATTGCAGCCTCCTCCTTTGTTTACCCTTCACATCCCTTCTCAGCCTACCCCCAACCCCCTCACCTAATAAAGCTCGTTTTTGACATGCAACTTGTGCTTCTCATTGTTGCAACAGGTCCACCTGTATCCTTAAATGACTTGTTTTTCCCCATCTCCTCCACAAGTTATACTGACATCAAATATAGTGAAAGCAGGAGTTATACTCTGGGGGAGGGACATACAAAGCAACAAAGAGATAATCTTTTAAATGTGTTAGAAACAAATGCATGAAAGAAAAAAAACATTAAAATACATATCTAAGGCTTCATTTTCCTAACAGCACATTATCTGACCTTTTCTGCTTGACTCATACATATACTAGATATTGCAAATAAGGGAAATCATGGGACCTATGTTTCTTTGGGCATGGATTACTTCACTTAATATAATTTTGTTCCAAGTTTTTCCATTTCCTAACAAATGGGGCAATGTCATTCTTTCTGATGGAGGCATAGAATTCCATTGTGTATATATACCACATTTTCTTGATCCATTCATCTACTGAGGGGCATCTGGGTTGGTTCCATATCTTAGCTATGGTAAATAATGCTGCAATAAACATAGTTGTGCTGGTAGCTTTAGTGTGGTCATATTAGTAAACATTTGGGTAAATGCCCAAAAGTGCGACTGCTGGATCATAGGGGAGCTCTATGTGAAGTCTTTTGAGGAACCTCCATACTGTTTCCAAAGTGGTTAAACAAGTTTACACTCCTACCAACAATGAAGTAAGGTTCCCTTCTGTCCATATCCCCTCCAGCATCTGTTGTTGTTAGAGTTCTTGATTTTTGCCATTCTAACTGGAGTGAGGTGGTATCTCAACGTTGTTTTAATTTGTATTTCTTTTATGGCTAGGGATGTTGAGCATTTCTTCATGTGTCTATTGGCCATCCTTCTTTCTTCTTCAGAGAAGTTTCTCTTCAAGTCTTTCGCCCACTTATTTATTGGGCAGTTGTTTCTTTGAGGATTTGTTGTTGGGGGATTTACATTTTTGAGTTCCCAGTATATTTTAGATATGAGACCCTTAGAGTGAACTGTTTTTAATAATTTCTATTTACATTTTCCCCTTTGGTTTATTCCCTTAAGTCACTGTTTTTGATTTCTGTACCCTTTGTCTTATATATAAGTTAATCTGATTTGGGGAAGGGAAAGGAAAACACAGAAATGTTGGGACAAAGATTAAACAAAGCAACAGTGATATACACTAGACACTATGTTAGAAATGAAGTTTACAACGTTGGGGGAATGGGATGTCAGGGTGGGTGGAAGCAGGAAAAAATGACGAAGCAGTAACAAAAAATGTACTCATTACTTATGTAACTGTAACGCACCTCTCTGTATATCACCTTCATAACAAAAAACAACGAACAACCAATAAGAGAACTCACATAATAGAGAAAACTAGAGAAAAAAAATGAGGCATCACAACATAAATAAGGAAAATTGGGAATATTATAAGAAAGTACTTTGAAAACTGTATGCCAATCAACTGGAGAATCCTTGAGAAATTGATGCTATCCTATACCCGAGCTGAGTCAAGAAGTGATACATAAGAAGTAATGAAAATTAAATGTCAATAAAAAATTTCCCATACCAGAAAAATCTAGTACTCAATGGATTTATCATGAAATTAAGGGCTGAAAAAAACTTACAATACTTAGATATAACTCTTCAATGGAATAGAAAGGGAAATGGAATTATTAAACATATTCTATGAAGCTAGAATTAGACTCTTTCCCAAATCGGTAGGGACTTATCAAAGAAAGAGAACTATGAACCCCACTCCTTGATAAGCATTGATGCAAATTTCTCAATAAATTTCTCACCAACCAATTTCAGCAACTAACAAAAAAATCATATGCTATGATCAAACAGTATTCATCCTAGGATACAATTGGATTCAATATACTTGTCAATAAATATAACACACACCATCAGTAGAAGCAGGGAAAAGAACCACATGATCATCTATATGGGTGTAGAAATAGCTTTTAACAAGCTCCAATACCCCTTTATGATTAAAGGTCTGAGAAGCTAGGAATGCATGGAAGTTTCTTAAATATAATAGAGTATGTATATGATAAGAGATAATATGCGTGTACTTAATGGTGGAAGCATGAAGACATTAAAACCAGGAATGAGAAAAGGCTGTCCACTCTATCTACTATTCTTCAATATAGTAGTGGACTTTCTAGCAAGACCAATAGGCAAGAGAAAACATAAAGGGGATCCAAATAGGGAAGAAGTAAAACTATCCCTTTTTACAGATGAAATGATCCTGTATTTAAAGGACACTATAGCTTCCTCCCCCACGTTAGTAAAGGTGATGCTAACCTTCAGCAATGTAACAGGGTATAAAACCCACAACAATCAGTAGATTTTCTGTGTTACCAACAATGGGAAGATCCATGATGAAATCCAAAAAACAACCTCATATGTATTAACCTCAAAATAAAATCAAATCTATACAAAACAAAACAACAACAAAACTAGGAATTAATAAATTTAACTAAAAATGTGAAAGACCTCTGCTCTGAAACCTTTACAACACTAAAATAGGAAATTTAAGGAGATTCACGGAAATGGAAAGTCTTTCAATGCTCCTGGTTGGAAGAATTAACATAGTGAAAACTGCAATACTGCCCCCAAACAATTGACAATGCAATACCCATCAAAATCCCAACAATATTCTTCAATGCAGTAGAGAAAGAAATTTGAATGTAATAAGAAATTACAAAATTACAGATGAAACCAAAGGCTTAGAAATGAAATCATGGGCCATTTTACACACACACACACACACACACACACACACACACCAAACACACACAATGGAATTCTATTTACCCAACAGAAAGGATGACTTTTCACCAGTCTTAAGGAAAATGAAAGGCTTGGGAAAATTATACTAAAAGAAAGGAATGCACACTCAGAGCAATATAGTTTTCATAGATCCATTCATTTATGGTAGCTAGAAGGTGCCTACAAATCTACAAGTACAAGACAGATTCTACATCGTCCCAGATAGAATGGCCATTTTCAAGAAAACTGACAATAGCGAATGCTGACAGGGATGTAGCCAAATGGGAACTCTAATATATTGTTGGTGGGAAATTAAACTTGTTCAACCACTCAGGAATGCAGTACGGACATTCCTCAAAAGACTAAACATAGATCTCCCTTAAGACCCAGTAATTCCTGTCTTGGGCAGTAATCCAATAAATAACAAGCAAGCTCACATGAAAGCTACCAGCATAACTATGTCCTGGGCCCCGACCCAGAGTTCAAAGATTGGAAAAAAAGTTACCACAGCTGGTATTTTTTCCCCAAATAGGAACCTTTTTTAGGGGGAGGGTCTGGTCATGGGTCCTGAACTCTGGGCCTGAGCGCTGTCCCTCAACTCTTCAGTTCAAGGATAGCGCTCTACTACTTGAGCCACAGCGCCACTTCCAGCTTTTTTCTTTTTGCTTATGTGGTGCTGAGTAATCCAACCCAGGGCCTCATGCATATAAGGCAAGCCCTCTACCACTGAACCACCTTCCCAGCCCTAAATATGAATCTTTTGACCTAAGATACCAAATCATTCTATTTGTAGCAGCTAGGATAGGACTAAAATATAGTGGGTGATAAAATGGCTTCTTTATTGAATGTTAGGAAAACACATAAGCAGTCCAAGAAAAGGGAGATTTGTTGTTGTTGTTGTTATAGGGGCTTGAAATCTGGGCTTGGGCACTGTCCCTGAGCTCTTCAACTCAAGGTAAGGGCTCTACCTCTTGAGCCACAGTGACATTTCTGTTTTTCTGGTGGTTAAATGGAGATGAGTCTCTGAGACTTTCCTGCCCATGGGGGCTTTGAACTACAGTCCTCAGATCTCAGCTTCCTTAGTAGCTAGGATTACAGCTGTGAGCCACAGGAAGCAGGCTAAAAATGGGAGACTTTTATAAAAGAAAATCTACCTCTTCATCTGTGTCTAAACCTCAGATATCACTATTAGAACACTTCATCGTTGACTCATTTCATCAGACATTTGTAAATTTTCTCTTTTTCTTCATGTGTCAATATCAACTCAGCTGTGGGACTGGATCAATTGTATGGTAATTGCTAGCACCTAAATCAAGAACATTTACATAAAAACAAATGAAGCCCACATTTGGAATAATTGTTTTCTCTTTTTATTACAAATCTGTGCTTTATTACTTCCCAATGTGATATTGGAACTCCTAACAGAGTGATGATATTTTCTTTTTCTTCAGCAATTGGCCTTCTCCCACATGTGATCAAGTATTTAAGAATTCAAAGATTTCCATTGACAATTCATTAAGCTGATTTCTAAGAAAATGTGCATTTCTGGAATGTGGTCTGCTCTCTTGTTCTTACATGCACAGGACTTCTATGATTTATTTGTCCTACAAGGAATACTATTTTCCAATCTTTGTGTGACCAATTTTAATCTCTCTGATCAATCTTTCTGACCCTCTCTCTGGAGTCTCATTTCAGTCTGCCTCATCAAAAATATCTTATTTATCAACTAAATTACTCTCAACTTCTGTTTTTTGCCTGACTTCATATAGGCTGTGATAGCAGCCTTGACTGGCAGTGCTTACTGGAGTTATTTGTTTGTTTTTTATATTTTTAGAGGTCTAGGATTACTCTTCGATATATTAGCTTCTCTGGGCCACAGTGATCCGCTGGCCTAGAGTCAATGGGTTTTTCTCCTAAACATACAAATACAGCTGACTAAATTCCTGTTTAAATTGTCTCAAAATGAGGCAATCTGGCATCCTTGGAAATCCAGGAATAATCCACTGTACCACTTACAGAAATGGTCTATCAAGATGGCTTTTCAATGTTGACTGTAAAAAATGTTCATTTCCAACTCACCACCATAAAACAGATCACATCCCTGCGAACAAAATTTTGGAAAGAAGGTTCCCCTTCCTTCCTTCTCTTATGATAGATCAAACCATAATATTCTGCAGTTTTGGCCAGCCTGGAGCACATTTTCCCAAGAATATTCTGTAATGCAAAAGAGGATCAACTATCAAAATAAAGGTGAAAATACTTGTCTACTACAGACGGATTTATCTGGCTTATATCTGTTGTTATTTTCATTACTAAAAACACATGGATAATTTATATTGGGATTAGAAAAGTGGCAAAGGATTAATGGAATAAACATTGAGTTTATTTTCATATATCCAATATAATACATTTATCCTCTTATAGAAAATTAAATCCAACTGTAGAAACAATGTCAGAAATATAAAATAAGCCTTAATACGTATAATCTGGCACACATACACCATCATCTACTCAGAAATTCAGTCTTTCTATAAATCTTTATTTGGTACAAAACAATAAAAATTTAATTAATGAATATGACTTTTAAGTATCATCTGAAATACTCCTCGTGTCTAGACAAGAATTTAACATGCATGTAGAAATCAAATTTCTAGAATATAAGCTAGATGAGAGGAGACATACCCTCATGTAATGTGTGGTGAATTTTTACCACAATTCTGAACCGTTCCACCTAATACCAAGAGTCATGTGCAATAATTTATTATGTGATGTTAAGATGATTGTTAAGTGCAGAATACACTTTGAATTATTACATTAATTCACAGAAATGAAACAATAATGACATATTATGTGTTAAAATTCTAATGCTTCTCAATTTTACAATTCATATAATATATTGTTAAAATTAGTTTCATTTTCTTCTTTTCTGTAGGTGCTGAAATTAAAATTATATATTTAATATTGAATATTAAGAAATCAATAATAAGTAACCTACTATTAAAATGATATACTATTAAACTGTGATTTGAATTATATTTCTAACAAATTGTGATGTAAACAACATTTGTCATTTGTTATTGTTGGTCCAAGTCATCTCTTCACCTTAATTTTTTACTTTTCTATTTTATCTCTATTGGTTTGCTGATTGTGCATTTTGTTTTCCCTTTTCAGTGACTGACATTAGGCTGAAAATCTGTATGCTTGTTTATTACTTCCTATGGTAAAGTCAAATTATTGCTCTCCACAGCTGTTCTACTCTACTATACTACAGTACTTCTCCCACTCTCATTTCCTGTATTGCTGCTCTCATATATTTTATTTTTATTTAAATTTGATTGTCAAGGTAATGTACAGAGGGGTTATAGTTACATAAGTAAGGTAATCAATTCATTTCTTTTCTAACTTTTTTACCCCTTCTCCAATGTCTCTCCCTCTTCACTGCCAACAACCCTCCCAAGATCATTTACAACATATTGTCTTGTGAGTACATTGTTGCATAGGTTCCCCCTTTGTCCTTTGTCTCACCATTTTATTTTTTCCCTTTCCTTTCCCTAGTTCCCTAGTTCCCTAGTTTTAATACCCAGGGTATCAAAATCAAATACAATGACTACAGGGGATAAACCATTGGTGGGGAAAACACAAAAGGATGAAAAGAAATCACGTAGTACATTAAGAACAACAACAACAAAGAGTTCATTTCACCTTATATGGTCATATGAACATAGCTATTGAGTTATTCTGCTCATCTAATAAGATTATCCTTATGTGCACAATAATGCTTCCCTTTTTACTCAATAATTCCACTTCTGGGGATTTAACCATGTGACTACAAACAAGACCACACTGAAGCTACCAGCACAATTATGTTTATCACAGTATTATTTACCATAGCCAAGATATGGAATCAACTCAGATGCCCCTAAGTAGAAGAATGGATCAAGAAAATGTGACACACACATACATACACACATACACATACATGGAATACTATGCTTCCATCAGAAACAATGATACCACCTTATCTGTAAGGAAATGGAAGATCTTGGAACAAATCATATTAACTGAAGTAAGCCAGACTTAAAGGAACATAGGTCTCAAGGTTTCCCTTATTTGTAATAATTAGTTTACTTCAAGGAAAATTTCCTGTATATTAATTTGACATTTTGTTCTATGTTGAGCATACATTATTGCTATATTGTTTGTTATTATTTCCTTTTTTTGAGGAGGCATAACATTTACTTAACTAATAAAGTGAAGTATGTAGCCACTGTATCAGGTGTAATATAATGTATCTTCTTAATATTTTTTATTGTGAAAATACCGTACAGAGGGGTTACAATTACATGGGCAAGGTAATGAGTACATTTCTTATCAAGCGCTATTGATTCCTCCTTTGTTTCCCCTTGCCATCCCTTCCTATCACTCCCCCTGCCCAGTGCCAACGCTGTAAAGTTAGTTTTTTGACATAACATCTTGTACATCTCATTGTTGAAATGGGTCCACCTGTATCCCTATTTAAACAATTTTTTCCTTCCCCTCCACAAATTATACCTACATCAAATACAGTGCAAACCAGGGGTTATACCGGGGGGGAGGGACATACAAAGCAGCACAGAAATATCTTATAAATATGTTAGAAACAATAGCAAGAAAGACAAAAAAAAGAGTTCTTATCTTGATGTACTTTTCACCTAACCTCAACTTATCTGACCATTTCTGCTTGTCTCAGATATATACTAGTTATTAAAAATAAGGGAAACCATGGGACCTATGTTTCTTTGTGCCTAGGTTATTTCACTTAATATAATTTTTTTTCAAGTCTTTTCATTTCCTGACAAATGGTGCAACAGGCAGTTATACTTAAAGGCTTATGTTCATCTTATCCATTACTGAAGGAAGAACAACTGAAAGAGCAACCCCGACGAGGAAGAACAACTCCTACTTACTTATCTTCATTCCTATGTAAGGCCAGTGTTGTCCCCTATATGTATCCTCATGTTGTACATTACAACTCTATACTTGGTCATCCTGTATATCTAATATCTTCTACATTGTGACCTAAATGCCCCAGCAATTCCACTTTGCTTTACTTTTTAAAAAATTGTCCCTAAATATTTGAGGTGTGTGTGTGTGTGTGTGTGTGTGTGTGTGTGTGTGTGTGTGTGTGTGTTTGTGTGTGTGTGTGTGTGTGTGTGTGTGTGCGTGTGTGTGTGTGTTGTTTTACAAAGATAAAGAAGAGAATATTTTTCTTGATATGAATACATCTTTTATGTTATTGTAAGTTGTGGCTAATGGGAGAAGTCTCTTACTATTTTAAGTATGAAACAGAAAAATGTATTTGTGCATGCACCACAGTTGCTTTACTAGTCTATACTTGAACACTTAACTTCGATTTTTATCTTGGCTGTTGTTGTGAATAATGTGAATAATAATGAACTACAGATATATTTATCAGTTACCCATAGAGAAATAATCACAGGATCGGTGGATCAGATGATATTTCAAGTTTGCATTTCTTAGAAAACTACATACTACTTTCTATAAGGAGAATACTAACCTGTATTTTGACCAAGAGTGTAGAAAATTTCCTTTTTTTCTACACTCTCACCAACGTTATTACCTTCTTAGTTTTTTGAAAGGGCATGTTTTTACTATGTGTAATACCCTAGACTGGCCTTAGACTCAAATCCCCTTACTCCAACCTCTCAAATGCTTGGAATTACAAGCCTTTACCATCACACCAGGTTCCTCTGATTTTTTAATTAGTATAATAATTATGAAGTAGTATCATATTAATTTTGAATTGCATTTCTCTAAGGACTTCTGTTCAGAAAGCATTAAGCCAGCATAGAAGTGGTATTAAACATAACTTTATAAAGCCATTGGCGATTTTCAGGCTATTAGAAAACATGTGTATTCAGAACTTTTGTCCATTCCTGTACATGTAAAAGATTGTAAAAGATTTGCCTTTTCTTTACCACAAATAAATAAATCAACAAGTCCCTCATCAGCGCTTCCAATGGAAGGTGTTGCCCCAAGGAATGATGAATTCCCCAACTATATGTCAGATATATGTTAATAAGGCCTTAAAACCTGTTAGACAAATATGGCCTCACATTTATATTTCTCATTATATGGATGATAATTTATTTGCAGGACCAAATATGACAGAATTAGAATTGGTGTTACAGTGCTTACTCTCTATATTTAAAGATTTTGGATTAATAATAGCACCTGAAAAAAATACAAAAAGATACGCTGGTAAAATATTTAGAATATATTTTTTCTAGACAAACAGTGACACCTCAAAAAATGTCTTTACGATATGATCAATTACATACTTTAAATGATTTTCAAAATCTATTAAGAGATACTAATTGGAAGCGAATGGCCTTAGGAATTCCTACTTATAAATTACATAATTTGTTTTCATTGTTACAAGGGGAGCCTGATTTACATAGGAAAAGAACTTTAAGGAAGCTGAAAGAGAATTATAATTTGTAAAACAGAAAATAAAAGTAATGTTTTTATATCTAGTAATACTGAATCAATCCATAAATTTATATATTTTGGATACATAAAAATACCCAACAGGAATTATAGGACAAAATGAGCTACCATTAGAATGGATTTATACAAGGCATGGATTTACAAAAAATATTATGCCTTATGAACAACAGTTGGCAATTATTATTCAACAGGCCAGGCAATGGGTATTTACCCTATCGGGGTATGATTTATTTGAAATTATTTTTCCTTTGCCAAAAGACCAAGTAGAATATTTGTTAAATGTTTCTGAAATGCTATAAATAGCATTAGTAAATTTTACTGGGCAATTTTGCTACCATTTTCTCAAAGGTAGATTGTGGGATTGCTTGCATAAACAACAATTTGTCATTAATGATATAATTAACAAGACCCCTATTCCCACTGCTCTTACCATTTTTACATATGGCTCCAAAACAAAAAGTGCTTACTGGACAACAAATAAATATTGGTTACAGACAACTACTTTAACATCAGTTCAACAAAATGAACTTTTTGCTGTTATTAAGGTGTTGCAAGATTTTGCAGGAGATATTAATATTGTTACTGATTCTGCCTGTGCTGTAGGAGTTGTGACTAATGTAGTCACTGCTGTTACATATTCATCTAAACCCCAGCTAAATCAATTATTTAAACAATTACAAGCATTACTGCAACAACTTAATGCCAAAATGTTTGTAAATCACATTAGGGCTCATTCTTGGTTACCTGGGTACCTTGTATATGGCAATAATCAGGTTGATAAATTAGTTAGTTTTGTTTCTGCTGAACAGGATCATGCTCATTTACATACAAATGCTGTCCATTTACATATGCATCATAAAATACCTTATTCTCAAGCTAAACAAAGTATAAAAAGGTGTCCTATCTGCAGACCAATGCATTTGAGAGTTGTACCTGCTAGAGTAAATCTTCGAGGATTATAACATAATGAGCTCTGTCAAATGGATATAATTCATATACAAACCTTTGGCTGTTTTTCCTTTGTACATGTTACAATAGATACTTATTCCAAATTTGTTTGGGCTTCTGCCCTTACGGGAGAAACTGTTAACCATGTAATAGAACACTTATTGGAAGCTTTTGCCATTATGGGATTGCCTACCAAAATAAAGACTGATAATGCACCAGCCTATAAAAGTATCAAATTTAAAAGATTTTGTGAACTTTATGATTTGGTACATATTACAGGAATAGAATATAACCCCCAAGGACAAGCCATTATTGAACATGTTCATGGCACACTAAAACAACAAATTAAAAAATTAAAAAGGAGGAAAAGGTTGGATGAAGGTATGGATATGTTGTGGTTTTCCATGCAAAATACTAAAATAATTTTACATCAAGCTCTTTTTGTTCTTAACTTTTTAAACTTAGCACAAGGAGATATTTTTAACTAGAGCTGAGCGCCATTTTGAACAAATATTTGAAAAACCTTATTTAAATATTCCTGTATGCATTAAGATTACATTGGACACAGAATGGCAACAAGGAACATTATTACATAAGGGGCGATGATATGGTTTTGTGTCTACACAGGATGGCAAACAATACTGGCTTCCTGCCAGATGGATACAGATGCAGCCAGTTAGGACAGCCCTGTATCCTGCAAGGAATCGGCCGCCAGTTGAGGAAGAAGCAATCCCCACTGCCCACCTGGGGACAGGTAAAAAACGTTGACTGGGGAAGGACAAAAGATGTTACAACACACTTGTAAACCTGTCATGGCCAAGAACTTGTTCCTGGCCATGTGTGCCCTGTTTACTGTAAACTCTGTCCATGCTAATGCTAATGTAAGTTATTGGGCCTTTGTTCCTAACCCTCCTTCATTGGAACCTGTTGTTTGGGGAGATATGGATATACCTGTCTATACTGTTCCTGCTGTTTTTCTCCTCCTTGGAATAATTTGACATTTTACAGTAAGGATGATGGTAGCTTTTTAAATTTTGCTTACTATACTCATTCCATGCCTGTTTGTCTGGGGCCTCTTCCATGTTTAGTTATAAATTGGCAACATTTGGTTTTACCTGGGAAACTCACTTCCAATTCTAGAACACAGCTGCAGTGATTAACTACTTGGTCCATTAATAGTAGCTGGGAAAGTGTCAACTTGATGGCGAGTTATCCTTACCTATGTGCCCTGATTTTACTTATATTGATTTAAAATATCAGCCTTGAGTGTAGAGGAACACTTGGAAAAATGTTCAATAATTTTATTAATTGGGGACCTTTTGGACAGTTTATTAACCCATGTTCAGAATGGAATATTACTACATGTTATTTACCTAATGTTACTAGGATGTCGGATGCCATTAATGGATCGCTTACTGGCCTCGATTGATGGCCTGGGGAGAAGGAGGATTTGCAGATGCTCGATGGACTTTCATGGATGCACCCACTGCTGTTCAGATTCATCTTTGGAAGGTAGCAGCGGAGCGAAAACCCATGAAGCTATCAAATAGATTGTTTACGGGGACAGCGAATTCTGGGTCCACTTATAATTTTATTTTGCACAAATGTTATGATGTAACTGCTTGTGTACCTCTGCCTTATGTATTTTTAGTAGGAAATTTTACATTTTCTCCTACTATTTCTTGTTTTAATTGTCGCCTGTATTCTTGTGTTAATTCCTCTCTTAATTTTAATGACAGTGATAGTATTATGATTTTACAAAAAAGAACTCATATTTGGCTACCTGTTAAATTAGGAAGAGAATGGTCCCAAAATCCTTTGGATAATGTTGTTATTGAACTTTTTACCAAACTACTAAAACGTACAAAGCATATGATTGGAGCCATTGTAGCGGTGATTTTAAGCTTGATTGCTATTACCATTGTTGCTGCGGTGTCTGGAATTGCCCTACACACTTCCTTACAAACTAAACACTTTGTGGAAGAATGGCACCGGGAGTCACATGAATTGTGGGTCTCACAGGTAGAAATTGATGCTCGATTACAAACACCGATTAATATTCTTAAACAGACAGTGGGATGGTTAGGAAAAAGTTATTGGTTGTAGAAAAACAGTTACTGTTAAAATGTGATTGAAATGCTACTACCTTTTGCATTACTAATGTAAAATATAATGAATCTATTCAAGATTGGAATGTAATACCGCAGTATTTATCTGGAAATTCTACTGCTCGTCAATTGATTGCTTAGTTACAATTTAATATACATGATATTTTTGGTAAACAATTTGCAAATGATGACGCTTCTACTATCACTGAGGCATTTATTAAACATTTGGAAGGGGTGGATCCGAAAGGAATACTACAAACTATTTCACATACTACTAGTGGTATGGGAATCATGATTGTTATTATTTTGTTACACTTGTACTGTTATATTTCATTTTTATGAATCCAATGCAAGCTTCTATGATAACCCTGTGAAAAGCTTTACTTTTAAAACAAAAGAAAAAAGGAAATTGTGAAGAATCAGGGTCTATGTTGAAGAGGCAGAATGATGCAGGCTCCAGCCTCAGGATTATCTGAGGACTGTGTTTGAGTATTAGGAAAGCTCTTGGCATACCGGGCTAGAGAGGGAAAATGTTCTCTCTCCCTATCTCAAAACACATGTCACAGACTCCTGGGAGCTGAGGAAGCAGCTCTTCTGCTTGCTTAAACATAGATGAACAGCTGGTCAAACATTTTCCTGAGATTGGAAAAGTGGTTTGAGCTTGCTCTAAAATAGTGCAGATAATAATATACCAAGATATTGTCTCATAAGTTAAGTACAAATTTATCTGTTGAAATTTTTTGTGTGAATGTCGTGTGACTAAATCTTGGCAAAGATCCTGCTTGCTTGTCTTTAAATACCCACTAATAATAAAGCACAGCATGCGGTGGCAATTGCTGTTTGCACTCTGCATCCCCTGTGTTTTGGTGATTTCGTGACCCTTACCCAGGGACCCCAACGCACTAGACGTTGACTCCCCATGACTGACCAAAGAAGAGAAAAAACAATATATACACACATATATGATGCAATGAATTACATTTAAATATAAATGAATATTTATGGTACACATTTAAATATAATTAATTTATATTTCCCTTATATAAATATATTTACATATATAAGATTATATTATATTTATATGTTTATAAATAGATTTGTAATTAATATCCAAAGAGTACATCTGAAGATTTTGGGGAAAATGTATAGTTTCTAAAGGCTTGCTACTGACGCATCATACTTTCAAGCAATTTTTCCACTTATTACAATGTCTGGAGTACTAAGATTGGATGATTATGAAACAGAGTAGCTGTTTTATTCCTTATGATTTTGGATTAGAAACATCTACTTACTTGATATGAAACCTACAAAAATGTGATCTTGAAATCACACTCCACATACTGGACATATACATCAATTTAGCAACTTACAGGTCTGAAACCTTTATTTGAATCCTATATCTCACATAAATTCAGTTTCCTTAGAGTCAGCTACATATAAAAACATGCATGCATTTTCATGCTCACATACATCCCCACACTCACATGACACGCTAAATGTATCACTGTAATAGATAATAATATAGATACTGAAAAAGAACACCTTTTCAAATGTAATTACATTTTATTTTTTAGATATAATAAATTATTGAAATAGTTATAAAAAATCAGCTGAGATGATGTTTCAAATACTAGAGTGCCTGCCTAAAGAGCATGTTTCTCAGTCCAAACCTCATTATTTCCATTCTTCCTTCTCCCATATAAAAAACATAAATAACTACAGAATTAAGCTACATGTTCCTTAATCATTAATTGAATAAAGAAATTGTAATATATATGCATATATACACAGATATATTATTTAGCCAGACATAATAATGAAATCATAGCATCTTAAAGAAAATAGGTAAAACTGGAAACTTTCATATTGAAGCAATAAACCATACTGTGAAAAACAATTACTAGATTTCTCATATGCAGACTCTAGACCTAGAAAATAAAATGAATGACTAAGGTATAAAAGATGGAACTGATTAAATTTAGAAAAAAGTAAGAGAGGAGATAAAGAGAAATATTGTGGAGTATATATTTTCAAATAGTTTATGTTAGTATGATGGCATAATAAAAGTATAAAAATAGGATTATGAAATTAATAAAATGAATAAAATTTAGCAAGCTACATTATATGGACCTATGTGTATAACATAATAAAATACTTTTTGAAATTAATATTTGCTAATAAAAAGACAAAAATTCATTCCAGTTGTTATCGATTTGTATGTTAATTTCCAATTTTTGTTCAGTTTTTTCCCTGATAAAGTGAAAGGAGAAATTGGTTTTGCTCCTTTAGAAAGACAATCTTGTCGATTTACCATTAAAATATTCTAATTAGTTGCTGTCAATGTGAAATTGTTCAATCCAATTAATTATTATATTAGAATATTTTCAATACACTCTTCAAAATATTATCCCTATAAGTATAAACTTTTTGCTATTGAATAGGTTTTCATTACTTGTAGTTTGGTATATGCAACTAGGATATGTTATACCTGACATGGAAATCAATTAATCAAACAGTTTTTATCCAAAAAACCTATAATGCAATAAAGAGGTAAATCCAAATTATTTATATTCGAAGACAATACTTGGTTAGTCTTCTTCTCATATTCCCATTTCCCTTCTTGAGAATAATACACATTGTAAGGAAATGAT
The DNA here is from genome assembly GCF_024711535.1 of Dipodomys merriami. Classification (NCBI taxonomy): domain Eukaryota; kingdom Metazoa; phylum Chordata; class Mammalia; order Rodentia; family Heteromyidae; genus Dipodomys; species Dipodomys merriami. Next base: position 71,244 of record NW_027202903.1, read on the forward strand.
AAGAATGTTTTGGGGAAATAGGTTGACTTTAACCCAATGAGTTACTCTATGCTGCATTTTTCTTTACTTTATATTCAGAAAAGCTAAAGTCTTATCATTTTCCTTAGGCTTTATACTCAGGTTAAATCTCTGATGAGTGACAAAGATATAAACATTTTTTAACAGTGATTAAATTTAGGCTGAGGAACCTATGTACAACTATACTCATGCAGATCTGCCTCATCAGCCATGAGACCGTGATATCAAAATGTTAACCTATGCTTACTGAAATAAAGCTTATGAGATTCTCTGTATTATAAACAGTGGTTACTAACATTTGTTTTGTAATCAACATCATTTCATGGGTTAGGAACTGAAGTGAGACATTATACTCAGAACAAAATTTAAGGAAGCACCCAAAATTAGTTACCAAGTTATACACTATTTAACACAATGTTTTAAAAATGCAAGCTAAAGGAAATAATTTATGGAAAAATTATTTAAAATAAATACAGAATTAGTATGATTGATTTTTCTTATATGCCCTTTTGCAATACGGCTTGCATGATAATTTTTCTGATTATATGTTTAGTTAGGTCTTGATATGTAGTTGGAGAAGTTATGTTCTTTCATATCTTCATTTGTCAGATCAAAGAGGAAATGAATTCCATGCACGAGTCAAATCCGTAATAATGTTACAGTTGTATCCTGCTACTTTGCCAAAGTTTCAAATCAGCTCGAGTAACTTGGGTCTTTTTTGGATATAACCAATTAGGTGTGCAATTTTGTCAGTGCTAGAAAGATTTTGACCACCACTTATTAAAATAATATTTTTTCCAGAAATTACTTCTATTCTCTGTTTGCATTATATTTTTTTTATTTCATTTATATCATGTGTTTATGGTTTCCTTTAGGTAACCCACATTCAGTCTTCTACACTGTAATTTAGAGTAGTTTTAAATTATGTACACTCATGTACGCTCCTCAGATTCTATCATTTGCACATTTTGTTCTTGTTAAATCAGTAGATAGTTCTCAATATGGATACTATTGGACTTATTCATTGCATTTCTGAAGTTTTCAAGTATGTCATGCTGTTTGTGATTTGATACTGTAGCATTTTTTCTTTTAAATATGTGCAGATCTTACTTCACATACAGTTACTCTTGTTTTAAACAATTTGATCCATTCAAGGGATTTGCTATATTACGTTCATCTAGATGAATTTAATTACAAATTAACACAACCTTATTTCTGAGAGACAGTTATCCTTATACTCTACTCAAATTAACATGTATTTGAGGTTTTTGTACTTTAAAAAACTGGGTATAACATGTTTTTGTTCCTGGGGGAATTCCAATCTCTTGGTTGTTTTTCCAGCTGTGGTGACTTCAACATATGTGTGCATTTTATTTCAATTGTTTTGTGTCTAAATTTTGTCTCATATAAAACAAAGTACAAAAAGAATCAGTGACTTAGAACTTTTCCACATAGAATTCTAAGAGACACACTTGAAGTTTTGTGACAACTGGGACCAGGGAGGTCTTGTTAGTGGAAGATGAGGGAGAATAACAGATAATGTTTGACGTGATTTGAATTTTGCCTCCTCTTGCCTCATTATTTCCAGTGGTAATAATTTTGTCTGTATGAACTCAGAATTTTTGGTTTATTTGGGACACACTACACATTCTTATTGGATTGTAACTCTAAAATCTTCTTTCCTTCATTTAAAACCACAGATGTGAATTTATAATGCTAAAATAGCATCTACTAATTTATATGAAATTGTTCAAACTATTTTCTATTTTCACTTCACACGATATGCAATATAGAATGTAATAATAATAATGTGAGATAGTATGAAATAATTGACTTTGGAGAAAATCAATTACACTGGATTTTTGTGAGATACTTAGTAATAGTAAAAATTATATTTGTTTCTATTAAAAAATTCCCAGTTACATCTAAAAATAACTCATAGTTATAAACTAATGTTGAAAAAATAGATTTTTTATTGGAAAAAAGCCAGAAGTTTCAATAAGATTGCTTGTTTAAAATTGACTTGGATCTGAGATTTGGTGGCTCATGCCTGTAATCCTAGATACTCAGGAATCTGACATCTGAGGATAGTGGTTCAAAGCCAGCCTAGGCAGAAAAGTCTCCAATATTATTATTATTGTCTCCAATAAACCACCTAAAAACCAGAAACAACACTGTGGCTTAAGTGGTACAGTGGTAGCCTTGAGCTGAAGAGCTGAGGACAGTGACCGGCCCAGAGTTCAAGCCCCACAACTGACAAAAAAAAATTGACATGGACTTGGACTTTATTATTTCATGATTTTTTATGAGTGGTTGTTCAGTGAAAATGTAATTAGTGTTTATATTTTGTGTTGGCATAAAATGAGCCTACTATTGTGTTAATTTATTCAAAAAAACTCTCTGATTATATGACAGCATAAATTTGGTGGATAGTGATTAAAACCAGGTTGCCTTTCTGGAAAAAAAATATTTATCTCACCCCCACAAAAAGTAGTACAAAAGAAAATATATGCCAGGAAACTTATTCTGTAAATCATAATGGACTAATAAGATGTTGCCATTTGATTTTAGTATGCCCCAGAAAGACCTATGTGTGAAAGAAAAAATGGCTTTCCATTCCCTCCCAGACTGTGGAGAATACATGAATAGTTCTTCTGGAGATTGAGTTCTTCAGAGTGAAACCCATGAAAACATAGTCTCTCATCTACTTTCTTCTTTTATATTTTAATCATTCTAGGTCATAAACATTTCTCTTTGACATACTCCCCAGCTTGACATAGTCTTGTGTCACAGGCCACCAAAGCAATAAAACCAACTGAACATACACTGAAATCTACAACTTGTAAATCTGAGTAAGCCTTTCTGCTTAATACATGGACAATATCACTTATTATGGTAGGTTATAAAGCTAACACAGAAGTCTAGTCTTTCTAACAATGTAGAGTACATAAAAATGTGCCTCATTATAAAATATCTAACTCCATGTTGTATTATGTGTTTTTGTGTCTTTTGATCCTAGGGCTTAAACTCAGGGTCTGGATGGTGCTTTTGTGGTCAAGGCCAATGATCGACATACAATTTGAACTGGACCTCCATTTGCCCCTATGGTTAATTGGAGATAACAGTCAAAAGAACTTTCCTACTCTTGCTGGCTTCAAATTGTAATCTCAATCTCTTAACTAGCTAAGATTAAATCCTTGAACCACCAGTGCCTACCCATGTTGCATATTGTGTGTAATTCCAATTCTCAGCATTGTACAGATGTTCCTACCACAATGTAAAAAAACTTAAAACATACTAAGGGTATTTGTAAAGTATATTATGAAGAAAGAATTTTCATCCTTTAAAAAAATCTATGCTAACTATTGATATTTTACTGCACCTTTCCTGAAACCAGTTTGATATAATTTAATAATTGTCAGGTCAAGTTTCTCTATATTCAAATGGAGATTTACTATTTCATGCATGCAAATAAATGTATATGTATACGTATCTATCTTTATATCTTCCTATGTGGATCATCAGATTTGATACTTAGATTTGTTTTGCTTTTCAGCAGTTGAACCTGGTTGGCTCATTCTGTGACAATATCTGTGCTCATTCTCATCATTCCTTATTTACCACCCCATCAGCCTTCTAAAATCAGCCTCATTTCCTGGAGAGGGTAACCAATCAGTCCACCCCACAGGGTTATAATAAAGCAAGCTTTAAGAAAGGAAGTTAACATGAAGTGACAACTACAGAATTTCTACAGAGACTTAGTAGGTTATCAAAATTATATCTGACATCTTTCCATTTCTGCCTTTCTACTCTTCTCATACTTAAGAAAGCATTGACTAACACTATAAATATATTGCATTTATAACTTAAGGATCAATTTTTTTCCAACCTGCAGCCTTTTTTCCATGATTTTTGACATAAACTTTTGGGAGAGTTTTTTGGATTGTTATGGAATTCCATCCAAAACAAAGCCATGTATATCAAGTAAGCCAATGTTTTCAACTCAGAGTATTAAACAAAAGAGGGAGAAATTTAAGGTTAGTCATGTATGTTAATCACAAATATAGGCAATATCAAGATATTTTCAAATAATATACTTTTACTGGATAAAGTGGCTCAAATCTGTAATCTTATCTACTTGGGAAACAGATTAGAGATTCCAGTTCCAGGCAAGCCTAGCACAAAAAGAAGTTTCAGAATCTCTAACCATTTGCTGGGTTCAATCTTTTTTACTTGTGTTAAGATTACCACAGTCCAGTCAGGCCCAGGCATAGTGATACTACCTCAAAATAAGCAATCCAATTACAATCTGCAGGTATGGCAGAAGTAGAAATGCTGTTTCACAAGTACAGTGTTTTGGGTTCAATCCCCCAGTACTGCTAGGAATTTAAGTGTGTGCCAGGGTAAGGATTTGGCATGACTAAGGTCAAGACTTCATACTGGTTTTACAAGCTCTAATAAAACCTTTACCTCTCTTGCTAATTGTTTTAAAAGTACAACCATAACTTCTGTGTCCAAACCAAATAATTTCTTATTAGAGATTTTCTTCTAGCCATTAAGTAATTTGTTATGTGTTGAATACTGTCCCACTGACATCATACTAAAGATCGAAAACCCATTGCCTCAGAAAGTGACTGCATTTGGAAACAGAATCTCAAAGGTAGCATTTAAGTCGAAGTGTCCTCCAAGAGAAGCAGAAGGCCTTGAATATGCCAAGGAAAGAGGACTCAGAAGAAGCCAACTCTGACCTTGGAGTTCTAGTTCCACAAACTCAGAGGCAATGTATTTACAGTGTTAACGCTACCCAATCTATGGTAGTTTATTATTACAATTATTAGCAAACATGTGGAATCTATAAGACATGAAAAGTCATTGTTTCTTGGGGTCCATGACTCCTCTCTATAATCCTAGTGATTAAGAAGGATGAGACTTGGAGGATAATGGTTTTCAGGCTGGTAGTAAAGTTCATAAGGTTCTATTGCCAATTAACTACAAAAATTTCTGGGCTGGAGACATGGTTCAAATGGTAGAATGACTACTGTTAGCAAACAAACAGAGCATGAGGTATGTTGAAGCCTAAATGGGAAGAAAGAAAAAGTCCTTAGAAGAATAGTATGAGAAACAGAGTTATGAATAGGAAAGCAGAACCAAAAGAAATAAACTTATTGATACAGACAAAGCTTCCCAATGAAATATGGCATGAACTGTAATATTTAGGGTTTTCCTTCCTATACAGTTGAAATAAAGGTATTTTGACAATGAAACCAAAGTGTAATACTGTATGCAATAAATAATCACATTACTTTTATGTTTCCATAATTTAACTGCTTTTCCTACAAATTTATAGAATACTGTAGCTATGGAAAAAATCAATAAATATTGCATTTCCATATAAGATTACATATTCTTGCAAGTGTTGTCTAAAATTGATGTACACTGAAAAGATTGCCATTGATATCTTTCTGATGATTCCAAATGTTTATAATTTCAGCTGACCTTTCACAGAACTCATACCTCAAACATAACTTTTTAGTTTTTTCATGCAATCATATGAACACAAACATATGTCGCAAAATGTTAATTACTTTTATCTGCTGTCATTAATGTAGTATAACTAATAGAATTAAATATATACCCTGAGCATAATAAGATTCTTCCTTCTAAACACAGACTTGCAGGCACACACACAGACACACACACACACACAGACACACACACACACACAAACACACAAACACACACATATTTATCACTCTGATTAGGTTCCTTACATTGGATATCAGACAATGTTCTAATAATCAAACTTTCCTGCCCAGTCATAAAATACATTAATAATTCCACACATACAAAATCACCAGATCATTCAAAATAATGAGAATATTTAACAAACCACCCAGCTCCTGAGCCATCTACTTCCTGATTTCATTCATTCATGACGATGCATTTTTCATATCATATTTAAAAATCTTTTTGAGTCTCTCTGATTAGCAGATAAAAATATGCTATCATATAATAGGAAATGTAGGTAAAATTACTTGTCCCTAGATAATCTTTAATATCTTATCAAAGACTTCTGTGTATTTCTTGCAGATTCTTTTTCTGGCATTTTGCTCTAATGTCTAATATTAAATTACAAAGTACATGCCGTATTCCTTAATTCATTTTTCCTAAAGGTTATGCTATGGAGTTGAAGCTGATTTGTTTGCTGATTGTAAATTAAATTTTCTCAAAAACTGGAATTATTGTTTATGTTACTCCTAAGCCATTTGAAATATCTAAAAGAACTGCAAATTCACCTTGGCAATGATTTGTGAATGGCAGTAATGGTTGTGGGGAGATGAAGGACATGAATTATCTAGAGTGCCTTAAAAATGGCACTGTTATTTAAAGGGCTGATCGTTTAGTAAGCTTTTAAAGTGTGGTCTTCATATTTCATCTCAGAAGATAAAAGTATGCTTTTCATCACATTCTTGCCTACAAAGTAGTAGAATTATTTACTTTGCACATTTTATGCCCTGCTGCTACTGTAGTGAAACCAACAAACAACTGCACAGCTGTGTTAGCTGCACTATATTTTGAAATTTTCTTCCAGTAGCCCTAGTGATTTTAGCCCAGATTCATGGGATAGTCACATAATCCACAATTACAAAGCACCACAATATACAAAGACCATTTCAAAATGAGGTTCAATTTTTATGCTTGTTGTTTCCTTTCTTATTGATTGTCTTTTAAAGAGCTAGGGGCTGATTATTTCTCATTATTATTGATGTGACTTAAATAAATTTACCATATTTTTGAAATAAAATAAAGAGATATAAAATACATTTAGTCACAAAATAAAAGTAAATATTTGAGTGATTCTTTCCATTCTAGTCTTGTTCTCAGTTATCTTCAAATAACGTTGAGATGAGCAAATCATATGTGTAAATTGACACGTACTAAGCACACAAGACACTGGAATCTTTGGGCTTTAATTTCTTTATCCACTTCACCTAGAAAAGAAAATTAATACTTGTTTCATGTGTTAAGTAATCTCGTTAAAACAAGTTGTATTAATTTTATCAATAGTTCTCATAACCTATGGAATTGATGCATTGCAATTGTATTTGATTTATTACTTCCACTAAATTAATATTACATTTATTTTACTTTTTTATACATGAAGTTATTTAATTCTTGAGGATAAAACTTTCCTGTTTTTCATTTTGGTTGCCAAAATGGAACTATTAGACATTTTGAAAATTTAACTTTAAATCTAAACCTTCAGATTTCACTAGGACTTGAATTGTGTTACACATTTAATGTTAAAATAAAAAGCATTACCTAAAAAGAAAGCAAACTTATAAGTTATTACACTTCAATCCTAGAATTGACTTTATGATAATCAATAATTATATTTATATAACATGATTTACATAACTGAAACAAACTATGAGATTTGGAAACAGAAGACTCCTTTTTTGTTTTGTGTCTGTTGTTGTTGTTTATAGTTTGTGATGATTCTGTCTTCTTTACTTTATGTCTGGTATATTCATTTTACGTCTTCAAGAAGGTGGAGGGTGGTCACAGAGCTTTAGGGAAATCGGTGACAAATGGCAGCAATGGAGTTCATTGAACATTGATGAAAGTGAATGATTTAACACATGGGTGGGGACAGTAGCTTAGGACTGAGAACAAGTAAAGGAACTGAAGACATTCCATAAAAGGAAATGTACTCATTATCTGACTCATGTAATTATAATCACTCTTAAATCACCTTAATAATAAAAAACAGAGTAAATCTATTTAAAGGCAAACAAATCTTTTTTTCTTAGAATCCTAGTAGTTTGTTTTGTTCACTGGTTTGAGCGGTTGAGTCTATCTCTGGAAATAGCTACACTGACATTCATTGGGCAAATTTGTGAGCTACTATTAGATAAAAGTCAATTATGATTATTTGTATGTTTTTTGAGACTCTGATTCATGTATTTCTTTAATCTAATTTGTATTATTTCTGTCTACCGTTTTTGGTTTGGTTTGTTCCTGTTTTTCAAGGACCTAGTGGTGCATCATTAGTGTTGATTCAATATTGTTCTAGTTTGTTGAGGCACATACTCAAAGCTATAAATTTTCCTCTGAGTATTGCCTGTGTTGTTGTGTCCCAGAGGAGGCAGTGTTTTGTGTGTTCACTTTCACTTAATTCCATAAACGTTGGAACTTCCCTCCATATCCCATCAGTGACTCACTGATGATATAACAATGTGTTATTTAGTCTCTGTGAGTTTCAGAATTTTTTGTGATGCCTTTTGATGTTGATATCTAATTTGGTCCCATTGTGGTCCGTCAGGATTCAAGGAGAATTTCATTTTTATTTTTGAATTTCACAAATTTTCCTTGTGATCTAAGATATGATCTATTTTGGAGAACATTCCATGGGTTGCTGAGAGGAATATATATTGTGATGCTGGTAGGTTAAACAATCTGTAGATATCTGTTACTTATAGCTTGTCAATGCAGTTATTTATCTCTAAAGTTTTTTTGCTAAGTTTTTACCTGGATGGCCTGTCCAGAAGTAAAATGATGTGTTCAATCAACCAACAATCTGTTTGGATGTATGCATGATTTTAGGGTAAGTGGTATTTGTAGAAAAATTTAGGAGCTCTAGGATTCAGGGCATTGATATTTAGAATTCTTCTTTTGTTGTTGTTTTTTTGGGTCCGGTCATGGGTCCTGAACTCTGGGCCTGGGCACTATCCCTCAGCTCTTCATCTCAAAGTGAGTGACCTACCACTTGAGCCACAGCATCACTTCTGGTTTTTTTCTGCTTATGTGGTGCTGAGGAATCGAACCCAGGGCCTCATGCATGCAAGGCAAGTCCTCTACCACTGAGCCACATTCCCAGCCCAGAATTCATATATCCCCCTGATGGAGACACTTTTCTTTATCAGTATTTAAGGTCCCTTTTTGTCTCTTTTGACTTTCATACCACTTTTAATTTAAAGCTTATTTTAGCCGGGCGCTGGTGGCTCACGCCTGTAATCCTAGCTACTCAGGAGGGTGAGATCTGAGGATAGCGGTTCAAAGCCAGCCCGGGCAAGAGAGACCGTGAAATTCCTATCTCCAATAAACCACCAGAAAACCGGAAGTGGCGCTGTAGCTCAAGTGGTAGAGCGCTCGCCTTGAGCTGAAGAGCTGAGGGACAGCACTCAGGCCCAGAGTTCAAGCCCACGACCGACAAAAAAAAAAAAACAAAACAAAAAAAACCAATAAAGCTTATTTTATCTAATACTAGTATAGCTACTCTGGCCTGTTTATGAGGTCCATTTTAAATTTGTAAAAATGATGTACAGAAGGGATACAATTACATAAGTCAGATAATGAATACATTTCTTTTTGAACAGTGTCACCTCTTCCCTCATCTTCTCCCAGTTTTTCCCTTTCAACCTCCCTGCCCCCAAGTTGTATAGTTCAGTTTTAATATAGTGTCTATTGAGTAGCACTGCTGCATTTGTTCACCCTTTGTCCCGCCATTTCTGTTCCCCCTTGCACTTTTCAAACTTACATATAAGACCAAAGGTACAAAAAAATAACCAGCTTCAGAAGACAGAAGGAAAAATCAAAAAAATAAAAGAACCCTCATTATCATTTCTTGAAGGTCATTTTGATGAACATTATTTTATATGATAATATTCATATAGCTATTGAGAATTTGTGATACTCTCCAAAGAGCATCCTCCTTTGAGCTCACTGTATAAATGTTTAGAATCTTTTGTAATTTATGATGTCTAAGTGTAATGTTCTTTCTTTTACCATCCAACTGTGTTTACTTATAGAATTATAGGCACATTCTAATACAACAAATGAGGGAAATCAGATAACCTATATATATTTGAGTCTTTCTTTCTATAAGTTTTGTTTTCTAAAGTTTCTTTCTATAAGTTTGTTCCAAGTCTTTCCCTTTCCTTATGAATGGTGTAATATTATTTTTTCTGGATCAATGGAATTGCTTCATACTGAAGTTGTTTCTTCATAGCAAAAGAAAAGTTAGCAGGATATAAAGAGAACAGACTGGAAGAATATTTTTACTAGCTAAGCATCAGACCCATAGTTAGAGATCAATAAGTTAAACCCAACAAAAATAAACCCTCAAACAAACAAGAACCCAATTAATATATGGGATAAAGATTTAAAGATAACTTCTTAGAAGTCGTAAGAATGACAAATATACACATCTCTCTCCATAAAAGAAATGCAAATCCAAACACAACTGAGATTCATCTCACTCCTGTTACAATGTCATGAAAAAACGAACAATCACAGATACTGATAGGGTTGTGGCCCAAAGGAAACTCTATTACACTGTTGGTGGGAATGTAATCTTGTTCAACCACTTTGGAAAACACTATGGAAGTTGCCAACAGAACCGAATAGAGAGCTACCCTATGATCCAGCTATTCCACTTAAGAGCATTTATCCAATAGAGCAGAAACAAGGCCACACTGAAGCTATCAGAACAAACATGTTTATGTTACATTATTTTCTGTAGCCAACATATGGAATCAGCTCAGATGACTCTCATTGTAAAAAGAGATCAAGAATTACATATGTATATATGTATTATATATACAAATAAGTTATATATATAATTTTATTGATCCCTAATCACAAGTATGTATGCATATATATATATGTATATATATACATACATATATATACATATGAATATATACACATATATGCATACATATATACATACATAATGGAGTTCTGTTCATCCATAAGAAAGAATAATATAGCACCATTCTTAAGGAAAATGAAACACTTAGAAATAATCATATTCAGTGAAATAAAGCAGACCCAGAAAAACTTAGGCTGCATGATTTTCCTCATTTGTGGTAGGTACAAGGTGCCTATTAATGTAAAAGTAAACACACTGGATGGTATGCAAGGAGGTACAAATGAATTATCTGAAGTGTCAGAGTTCATGGAGAGTGAAAATACCCTATGTTTCTTAGAATACTAATCAAAACCCAACAAAATAATTTCCAGTAAATGTGTACTGCAAGAGAGGACGGGGGGGGGGAGGGCAATTTGAGAGGGGTAGGAAATTGAAGGTGAAAAGAATAGAATACAGGCAAGAATCCATCGTTTACTTCCCAGAATTGAAATATACAAAGGAAGGCATAGTGTTAAATGAGAGTGAAGATGTTGAATTGATAACACAATTCCCGGTGCTTGTACACATAAACTGCTTTGTTAAATGGCAAGTAATTCGATAACATAATATTGAGATACATAAGGATTTTTGTTGATTGGGAGGGGTCGATGAGAATGTTTAAAGTGATGACATTGATCAAGATGCACTGTATCCATAAACTGTTTCAATGAATGGCAACTCCTTTGTACAAGTACTTAAATATAATAAAAATATTTGGAAAATTAATTATGATAAACTGTTTAGTGAATGGCAACTCTTTTGTACAACTACTTAAAAATAATAAAAATATTTGAAAAATTAATTATGATAGTTGATTAGAGTTGAACCTCAATTTAATTCCCATTCAAAAATATTTTTAACTTGGGGACTTGGAGAATAATTTTCAAATAATAAAATATTATGAATCCATTTTTATCAGAATTTGTGATATTTAACTCAAACTACTGTGCTTTTTGTCAGCCATTGGGCTTTTATAAGTGAATTCTTCAAAGTATGTGGCATAAAACCATCAGAAATATATTACCTATATTCTAGAAGCTTGAACATTGATTATAAAAATGGTTGTTCAAAGCAATTCCTTGTCTTATGGGGTTCTACTTTGTGATTCATCTTAATCTATTTGCTGGACATCCACATGGCCGAGTAATTATATTGGGCTCCTTTTATCAGGATCATTATTGTGGTGTCATCTCTGAAAGGCTGATTCTAATGTTACCAGAAAGGGAAATAGAATTTCAACATGTGCAACTGAAAGTAATTACATCGTCCAATACACTTTGCAACTTTTGCTTTAACTCAGTGTAGTGTATCATTTGGATATTTTTTCATAGACGATAATAACTTAAGGACAAGCTTATATCATGTGACTTTGTGAATGATTCTTCTTACAATGGGGATAATTATAGTGATGGCAAGGTGAAGTATGATAGTTTAGTGGCTCTTGAACCACATCATATGTAGCCATGTAAAGCCATGTACAGCATTTCTAAGGTCCTTCTGATGTATTTGAACAATCTCCGTTGAGTTAATTGCTTTCAGAAATATTCATTTGAGCCAACAAATACAGATGTCCTTTGATTGTAATTACTTTCTACTATTAGGCCTCCCACAGACACCAAAATCAGAGGATTCTAATTTCTCTGATAAAATACATAATAAAATTTTTATAATTAATATAACATGAAGAGTGTAATATTAATAGCATTATAAGTACAGTATTCACACTATATAATATATCAACATCCTTTGGTTACATCAATTTTTAGATTTTTTTTGGAGGGGGTCCGGTCATGGAGTCTGAACTCTGGGCTTGGGCGCTGTCCCTCAGCTCTTCAGCTCAAGGCTAGCACTCTACCACTTGAGCCACAGCGCCACTTCCGGCTTTTTTCTTTTTGCTTATGTGGTGCTGAGGAATCGAACCCAGGGCCTCAGGCATGCAAGGCAAGCGCTCTACCACTGAGCCACCTTCCCAGCCCCAATTTTTAGAATATTTATAACTAAGTGTAAATTGTTTGCAATGTATAGAAAATGAGAAAAATATTCGCATACATATTACTACAGATGCAAACAGATTCATCTGGTTATTTATGATGCTTCATTTGTTGGTTTCATTCATGCATGGAGAACATGCGAAGAAGTGAAAATTGCAAACTTAAATTTACTAAAGGGTTAATTACATGAAGTTTATGTTCGACTAATAACAGATTTTATAAATTAAATTGTTTTGTCCCTTCCTTTCTCTCTCCCTCCCTTTGTTCCTTCGTTCTTTCATTCCCCCCTTCTTTCCTTCCTTCCTTTTTTTCTTCCTTCCTTCCTTCCTTCCTTCCTTCCTTCCTTCTTTGTTTCCACCCTCCTTCCCTCCATCCCTACCTCTCTCTCTTTCTCTCCTTTCTTTCTTTCTTTCTTTCTTTCTTTCTTTCTTTCTTTCTTTCTTTCTTTCTTTCTTTCTTTCTTTCTTTCTTTCTTTCTTTCTTTCTTTCTTTATTCCTTCCTTCCTTCCTTCCTTCCTTCCTTCCTTCCTTTCTTCCTTCTTTTCTTTTATTCTTTCTTTCTTTTTTCCTTCTTTCCTTCTTCCAATCTTCCCTTCTTTCTTTTACTCAGAATATTTCTTATGGCTATGGAAAAAATACCAACTGTTGTACTCTAAGGTGTAGTGAGTAATTATATATATTAACTAGTTTAATATTAATTTTAATAACCTATGTTTATCTTAAGACAAATTATACTAAAACAACTTCACAAACATTGCAAGATATATGACAAATATTACTTTTCATGATATTGTTTATTTCTTCAAACTAAAATAAGAATTTTGGTATAATATTTTGTGTGTGTTTCTTGTGATTTTAACTCAAGACGATCCCTTAGGTTTTTTTTTCCCCTCAAAGATATTGCTCTATCATTTGTGTCACAATTCCATTTTTGGCTTTGTGTATGTGTGTGTATGTGTGTGTGTGTGTGTGTGAGTTTGTGTGTTGTAATGCGTGTGTGATTTGTGTGTGATATATGTATGTGTGTTGTGATGTGTGTGGGCTTTGAACCCCAGCGTACTGAGTAGCGAGGATTACAAGCTTGAGACTCCCATATTCAGCACAGATTTAATATATCTAAGACTAAATTAAATTTCATATTATTTGAATTCTAGGGGCTCAAATTAACAAATTAACATTTAGATATTTATATAGTTATTAACCTGAACCTGCAATTTGAAAAATAGTTTTCATTTTTTAAAAAAAATATACACTCAAAAGTTGAAATGACAGAATCTTTGGACAAATTGAAATATTCTATTATTTAAAAGAAAAAAGGGATGGTTAATCAAATTTTTTCATGTCAGCTAAAAGCAATAGGCTCTGTACATTGAATTAAATATTATCTACTGTGGTCACATGATTTTCTCTTCCTTTAAACCTAAACTATATTTGACATAAAAATGTAGATTCATAAAATTTTTGAGTATATAAAAATCTCAGTTATTATTCATGTATTTCTGAGGTTTGAATAACAAGTAATTTCAGAGAAACACTGAATTTTGTGTATTTTATGTCAATAGTTATTTTTATAAATTGAATTAATCTCAATATGAGATAACTAAAGCAAAATATTCCATCACTTATCCAATTATTCCAATAGACTTGAATATAACTTATTTTTGAATGGCAGGAAATTCATAATATACCTGCTCTCTATAGAATAACTAAGAAATAAATGATCGTGATAATATTCACTTTTCCTTCAACTGGCAAGAAAGAACCTCACTATAGAGGACAAATACTTGATTGGAAATGCCATAAAATTATGAAAAATTCCAGTCATTATGATTTAGATGAAATAGTCATTTTTGAAGGTAAAAAATGAAATCTCTTGAAGCTTCTTTATCTGTTAAATAAAAGGTACTTGCACTCAAAATATTTCATTCATCTCTCCAGCAATGGTAAAACCAAACGACCTCTATGCCAAATAGCTTCTCTGCTTAATTCAAGTAAATATTTAGGTGTCCCTAAATATTCTGTTGTAGTTACCACAATTGTATAGAAATATTATGCACCACTCTAGAAATTAAATCTGAAATCATAAAGGATTGGGATTAATAATTAGCTTTCACTATGTTGCCATAAAGAGGTGAACCCTTTCAAGTTGGCACAGTCTTAGAGATTTGGTCACTGAGAAAGAGTGATCAAAAAGGATGCTAAGATCAATATCCTTTCTTCCTCTTCCTTCTTTTTCTTCTCTGTCTCCTTCTCTCTCTCCCTCTTCCCCTCCTCCACTTTCTCCCTTTCCTGACTTCAATTCCTCCTCTTCTTTACTTCCTGTCTTCCGTGAATACACATACTCAATCACATGTTCCTGACATGGGGTAATGTGCCACCACCAAACCAAAGCAATGATGATAAGAAACATAAACTGAAATGTATAAAAGCAGAAGTCAAGATTAATCTTTCCTTCTTTTATGTTAATTTTATAAAGTATTTTGTTATATTATTAGGAGACTGACACAGCCTGCTTTCATTTATTATAAGGGATAAAATTTACTGGAAAAAAAAATCTGACCAACATCGCCCTAATGAAATGATTGATTAAATTAATATTATATTAGGACAAATCTACTTTAAAATATTAGATATACTTCAATAAGAGGCAAACAATTCACCACTATTGTTTTCTATGAAAAGACAGCAGAATTCACCCTGTTCCTCAAAGAAATTGACCTATTATTGGCAGTATTGTCAATTTAATAAATGATGTAAGAAGACTGAAGAACATTTCAACCCAAACTGCATGATATAAAATTTACTTTGTCCCCTGTAAACAACCTTTTAATTCTATGTCTTGTTACCAAAATGGCTTGTATTTTATTCTAATCACATTTTTTAATTAACTTGAAGTGGTTTTATGGAAATTGCTGTTTGACAAAGCAGTTTATGAATAGAGTTTATTGAGTTTTTTTATTTTTTTTCTCTCCTGAGGTTTGAACTTTGGGTCGGGACGATGTCCCTGAGCTCCTCTGAATGAACGCTAGAACTCTACCACTTGAGGCACAGCAGCACTTTCAGATTTTTCTGAGATTTAATTGGAGATAAGAATCTCACAGACTTTCCTGGCTGGGGTGGCTTCAAACCTCAATCCTCAGCCTCCTGAGTATCTAGGACAGCAGGTGTGAGCTGCTAGTGCCTGCCTTAATACAATGCATCTTTTTTTATTTTTAGGCTAGCCCTGGGGTTTGAACTCAGGGCCTTGGCAATGTCCTTGTGCGTCTTTTCCTCATGCTAACACTCTACAACTTGTGTCATAGTGCCAATTCCATCTTTTTTTTTTGTTTAAGTAGTACTGAGGAATCAAACCCAGGGTTTCACACATGCAAGGCAAGCAGTCTACCATTAAGCTACATTCCATGGTCAGTACAATGCATCTTGATGATCATTATCCATCATCCCTCTCAATTCTCTCTCATCCCTCTATTTACATAATTTTTTAGAATATTCACTCACTCACAATATCTTGTATAGTCACTCAGAGAATATATCACAGATCATATTTTCTTGATAGTCTTATTCATCAACATACTAAACTTATACATTACAGAATTCTGTGCTTTTAAATTCTAAATTATCACTCAGATTCACTGACTACTATTCTAAAATTTTTCCTAAGGTTAATGCAAAAGTACTCGGTAATTCTTTGATAAAATACAATGATTCTTAGAATGTTAAAGAGTTGGTGTAAGAATATCACCCTCAGTTCTAGAACATTTTATATCACTACTCTCTCAAAGTACTGCAATATTTATCAGTAATCACTTCCTGTCATCATTTTAACCTACCCTCCCCTTGAGCAGCTATTATTTCATATTCTACATCTACAGATGTGCCAACATTAAAAAGCTCATGTAATTAGAAAATATAGTCTATTTTATCCATTTAACCCATGTAATATTACTGTTTCCAAAGTAAGTCCATGCACATTTTTCTCATGGATAGAGCATATTGTTTTATATGCATGTGTATATTGGTATAACATGGGGGATTTCAATATTTTATTATATGGTATTGTAAAAGGTTTTGCTATGTATATTCTTGTACATGTGTCTCATGGGACATATGTTGAAACATATTTTGTATATAAAATTATGATTCAAAATCCTGGATCATAGAGGCAACTTTCTGTGTATTATCTTAAAGATCGCCAGTATGTTTAACTAACTGACTATATCATTTTAAGTGTCAAGCACCAATGTATAAGGATTCCAATTTCTACATAGTGGTTGTGCAGAGCTATCTTATTGTTGTTTCTATTTCCCCTAATTTCTATATATATGCAATGTCTAGGTATGTTATGATCTTTCCATGTCTCCCTTTGTTGTTGTTATATTACTATAGAGATATGTATTTGGACTTTTTGATAACTTATTCAGGATGGCTAAAGTTTTTCATTGTCACTAATATGCTCTTAAAATATTTCTGATTCGTCTCTTTAAATAAGTGTGTATGTATACACATTATGTGTACATATACATATATTCATACTTAATATGTGTATATATACAAATACCTATAGATATGTATACATATATATGAATATACAGATGTGTATGTACATGTATATAGATATATGTGTATTATTATTTTCATTTGTCTGTATCTTATGTGTATCTTTCATTTCACCACAGAAACTGTATTTATCCTTTATATCATATTGAATACCAATGCCTTTGGAAGATATTTATTAATTGGTGTATATTAATTGTACAAAGAAATCTTATTGAAATATTTTACACACTCACATATTGATCAAGGGCCTGATTAACCTGTTTCTGTCTTTCTCCATTCCCATTATCCCTTACTTCTCAACTGTTTACTGTGAATTTCTTTGTGCTAACTCCACACACTGTCAAAATGTATTAAAGTGATATTCACCCTCCGTCATTGAAAATTATACAATGCTGAATTTAAAAGCAAAATTAAAAAATCTAAATAAAAATCTGAATAAATGGGGACATATCATTTTTGTGGATTGGAGGATACAATTGAACAAAGATATAAATTGCCTCCCTACTTTTTTGATCATTCATGGGGCTTGATATATGGGCCTAGGTGCTGTCCCTCAGCTCTTCAGCTCAAAGTGAGGGCTCTACCTATTGTGCAACTGTGCCACTTCTGGCTTTCTGGTGGTTAATTGGACATAAGAGTCTTTCGGACATTCTTGTTCTGCAATCCTCAGATCTCAACCTTGTATACAGCTAGGATTACAAGCATGAGCTAACAGCACCCAGTTTCACAGTTTTATTTATAGGTTTATGACAATTTCTAAAAACACCTGACCAGCACTCTTTGACTCATTGACAAAGGAAAATAAACTGGAACATATTTCTCTGTCGAATATTAAACCTGTTAGCGTAAAATGTTATGTTTGTAGAGGAAAGATTACACTGCTCAATGGGCCTGTAAGGCACCATATTAGAACCACATAATTATTATCAAGGAATATTTAATAAGGGGTAAAACTTAGTATTTGTGGAATGAAATTCTCTTTAATAAGTGGTGATAGGTTAGACAGTATTGGGGAGAATTAAAGAGTGAAAATTGACTTATTGAAATATTACCTTCAAGCAGGATTAAAACATGCATATAAAACAAAAGGAGTGATGTAAACGTAAAGCAAAGAATGATGTCTTGACAATTTTGGAGATGAAGCATTCTTAACTTACACATTAAAATTATAGGAAAAGAAAACTTGACATAGTCGAACTCAATAAAAGTGTAAAATAATTTGGTCTGTGAAAGCTCATATACAATTAGTGAATAGAATTTGGGAGCAGGGGCTCATCAATTTTGTCCTAGCTACTTGGGACGCTGTGATTTGAGTATTGCTGTTTGAAGCCAGACAACAAAATAAAGTCCCTGAGAATCTTAACTCTGATTAATCAGCAAAAAACAGATGTGAGGTATGACTCAAAGGGTTAATTGTTAACAAAATGCAACAAATCTCAGGAACCCTGAGTTCAAGCCCCAAGACCGTACATACATGTACAAAAGTAATGGTAGTAATTCTAATAGTGTTGAAGATGATGATGATGATGATGATGATGATGATGATGAGGATGATGATGATGATGATGATGATGATGATGTTGATAATGATGATGAAGGGTACTCATAGTCAAGGATAAAATATTTGCAAATCTTATAACTGAAGAATGCCTCAAATCTAGACTGTGCATAGAACTCTCAAAACCTAATAAAAAGAACATCAATTCAAAACCAGCAAAATACAGCTTGTGTAAAAGAAACACAAGAAAAACATCATCAATCCTCAAATAAATGCACATTAAAATAAAACGACATCACAAAACATGTATGAGAATTACTTAACATAAAACAATAATGACCTTAATAATGATATCAAGAAACAGAGAAACTGAATGCTGGTAGAAATGTCCAATTGGAAAGCTAATTCTGAAAACATTTTGACAGGTTACTAGAATATGAAATATGCAACCACCCACACCATCGCACAGGAATTGAGCTCTTCAGGCTTTGTCTCATAGAAATAAAATGTAACATTCACCCAAAGGCCAAAACACTGGATTATAGCAGCATTATTTCCTCTAGTCAAAGAAATGGAAATCAACTCAGGCTTTCTTTAGGTAAATGGGAAACGAATTTTTTTACATTCTCTAATAACAGAACCCAAAGGCAACTCGAGTGAGTACAATACAATATTAAGGCATAAAATAACTGGGAATAATCTACCATAGATTTGAAGGTAATCTTAAAAGCTTATTTACTGCATGGTATAGAAGTCGGTTGACAGGATGAAACAGGTTTGGGATGGGACAAAGAGAATTAGTGGGTTTAATTATTAAAAAGAAGCATGAAACAGACTTATTTTTGGTAAAGTAATGTATCTGTAGATATGGGATATTCATATAATTGATAAAAATATATTGGACTTAATATGTGCACAAAGTAATTAAAATAACTGAAGTATTTGTGAAATATTAATGTCCTAATTGTGATGTCATACTATATATAAATAAATTGGAAAAAGTATTCAATAGATTTATCTGTGTTATCATAACATCATAAAGATCCATATTAACCTCAGTAGACATTAATGATATCTAGAAAACAGAAGTCAACATTGAATGTTTACAATGAAAAATAGTCTAGGTTCAAGTTTCAGATGAATCATACCTTGCTAATCAGAAGACAGATTTAGAAGACTGATATCAGTGCCAGTTTTGACAAAATTCATGAAAAATTACCAAAAAATAAGCTAGATATAGTGTAAATTCCCTGTTATCTCACACTTTTGGAAGCCATAGGTAGATATCATTGCTCATGGAGATTTGGCCTGAAAAATAATGTAAAGTGGTTAGATCCTTAGAAACTTCAAGCACCAGTAGTGTCAAAGGAACAAAGAAAAGAAGAAAACAGAAAGGAAAGGATAGAAAAGGAAACTATTTCCTCTTCATACTTGCAGTTTCATGTCATTAGGTACAAGAATTGAGAATATTTGTTTGAGGATTCAGGCCTCTCTAATGTGAAAGCATTTATTTCAAATAATTATTGTATTACTACTATTTATTAACTTATTATTCTTGGAGATTGAACCCATGGCTTTGTACATATTAGTCTAGTTCTACAACTGAGCAGTATTCCAGCTCTCTTGTACAGTTTTGGAAATTGTTTATGAATTCTTCAATAGTTAGCTATTCTACTTTTCATCTTATCTTTTCTCTCCCACCTTTTCCCCTACATATTTTAGTTCATGTGTTGAAAACTTTCCTCAATTTTATCTTCTATATGTAGAATCTTGCTGCTGAGTTTACAGAGGAGTTGGTTGTTTTATGACACCTTTTAAAAATATATACATATATATATATAATTCACATGTATGATTGATTCTTAGAGTTCATTACAATAAGCAACATTTATCTCATCTATGCACATAGGTATTGAGCCATTGTGATCCTCTCCTAAGAATAGCTTCCCTTCTTCTTGCCATGCGAATGCTTAGAGGGCTGTTAGTTAATCATGTCCAAGTGTAATTATTTGTCTTTTACTATCTATTGTATTAAATTGTAGATTTATGGACATGGTGCAATTATTACAAATGAGGAAAACCATGCAGCATATATTTAATTGGACCTGGCTTATTTCACTTAATATCATTTTTTCCAGTCTTTCCATTTCTTCAGGAATAGTGTAATGCCATTCTTTCAAATGGAAGCACAGAATTCTATCAATACAAGAGAATTGAAAACCTAGAAATGAATCCACTCCTACAGGCACATAATCTTTAATAAGGGAGCCAGAAACACAGGATGGATGAAAGACAGCCTCTTCAAAAAATTGTGCTGGTAGAATTGGCTTTATTCAGAAAACTGAAGTTAGATCCTTATATATCCCCCTGCACCAGAATTTATGCCAAATGGATCGCAGACCTCAATGTAAGTCCAGATACCTTGAGAATGTTACAGGAAGAGTTAGAGGAAACCCGAGGGCTACTTGGCACAGGTCACAACTTCCAAAGTAAGCCTGGATAAATGAGATTACATCAAACCAAATCAATCATTTGTCAGACTCAAAAGCCATGAAGAAAAAAGAGATAGTGTTGCACAGATTTATTAGGGAGCAAACCTACCGATGAGAGTCTCAGCCAATGCTAAACCCTTACTGCATTTTCTAACTAGGTTATTTATTATGGTTTTACATGAATACAAGTGTTTTCTGATGGGCATTAGTAAGAAAACAACTAATGCTAAAACACAGATAACATGTAGAATGAGTTGTAGCTGGAGAAAGGGCGAGATTAAGGCAGGGGGGTGTAGTTCAAAGACTTGGTTTGGTGGCAGCTAAGTAATGTAAAGCTGCACAAAGGAAGAGGTGTAAAGCAGGAGTTGTTATAAACAAAAGCAGTGGTCTTAAGCCACAAAATAAGGACCCCAGTCTGTGTGAACAAAACAGTCTCTAACATGAGATTCTTTTTAAATTAACAAGAACGATTTTAGATTTTTACAGAATTGGGAAGGTGCATAGTCACAGGCAATGTCTGGTATGTCAGGTAATCCAGTCCGCTCTTTCAAATGTTACCCAATAGCCAGGTTTCAATTGAAATGACTACAATGAGATTGTACAAATGAGACTGTGAGTTTTCCCTCTCATGAATCAAAATTCTGTCAAATGATTTCTGTCTTCCAGATGTTTGCATAACATTTCTCATGATCTTTTCTACTATTTTGTCTTCAGTATTGATATTCATAATATTTTTTGTAGTTGTCTTGTGTGTGTATGACATTTCTAGGGCTTGAACTCAATGTTTATTGTATCCCTTGTATTTTTTTTGTTCATGGCTGATGACAATCTATTCCTTGAGCCACATCTTCACCTTCTGCTTCTTGTCTATTTAGACTGACATTTAACCCAAATCTTCAGGTCTTAGCCTCCTGAGTTTCTAGGATTCTACACATGAGCCGCAAACACCAAGTTTTACTTTACCATTATTTTAATTATGTGTTAGAAGAAAGTGGAAGCATATTTGTGTTAAGTGTGCAATTTTCAAATATAAGTTTGAATCAACTTGATATAATGTAGCTGTTATCAATTTTAAGTTAAATCAATGAATATTCCACATTCCCAAAGAAATATAATTGGAAACAAAAGGCATAATTTTTTTCTTAAAACAAGTAATGGAACCATGAATTCCTTTCACTTTACAAATCATGTTTTATATAACTTTAATTAGCAGACTTCCATGAATATAAATAAATCTACTTATTGTATACCACAAGATGTAAAATTATAGTTAAGAGTAGATATTTCATCAGAGCCAGAAGATAAGGTTTTGAGCATTCTCACTAAAAAGAAATGTTATACAACATATACATGAATGGGATTACCATTGAAGAACTTCATAAATATGTAAAAACTACTTGAGTAGCTAGGTGCTAGCGGCTCATGCTTGTAATCTTAGCTACTAAGGAGGCTGAGAGCTGAGAATCATGGTTCAAAGCCAGCCTAGACAGGAAAGACCATGAGACTCTTATCTCCAATGAGCCACCAGAAAACTGGCAGTTGCTCAAGTCAGAGAGCATTAGTTTTGAGCTGAAGAGATGAGGGACAATGTCCAGGCCCAGATTGCAAGCCCCAATGACCGAAAAAAAATTTAAAAAGTTAAAAATAAACATATTTTGACATACATATTAAAATATATTCTAAAAAATTTAATTTCCTTTTTCAGGTTTTTAAAGTTTTCATCATAGAGGTCCTTCACTTCTTTGGTTAAGTTAATCCCTAGGAATTTTGTTTTTTGTGGGCTATTACAAATGGAGTTGCTTTCCTAATTTCAGCCACACTTTTCTCATTGTTGGCATACAGAAAATCCATTGATTTTTGAGGGTTAATTTTATACCCTGCTACTTTGCCAAAGTTTTGAATCAGCTTGAGTAATTTGGGAGTGTAGTCTATGGGATACTTTAAATGCAAGATCATGTCATCTGCAAAGGGAGAGTTTTATTTCTTCTTTCCCTATCTGGATCCCCTTTACGTCTGCAACATGTCTTATTGCTGTAGCTAGGCATTCTAATAGTAGGTTGAATAGAAGTGGAGAGTGTGGACATGCTCCTGGATTGGAAACATTAACATCGTGAAAATGGCAATATTTCCCAAGGCTATCTACAAATTCAATGCGATGCCTATAAAAATTTCAACCTCATTCTTAAATAGAAGAGGCAATCCAAAAATTCATATGGAACAATAAAAGACCCAGAATAGCATAAACGCTCCTCAACGGAAAAAACACTGCTGGAGGAATATCAATACCAAATTTCAAACTCTACTATAAAGCCATAGTAAGCAAAACAGCTTGGTACTGGCACAAAAACAGACCTCAGGAACAATGGAATAGAATTGAAAACCCAGAAATGAATCTACAGACCTATAGCCATCTAATAGTTGATAAGGGAGCAAACAAAATAGAATGGAAGAAAGACAGCCTCTTCGGTAAATGGTGCTGGCAAAATTGGTTAACTACTTGTAGAAAACTAAAGCTGGATCCTTATATATCACCCTGGACCAGAATCAACTCCAAATGGATCAAAGACCTCGGAGTAAAAGCAGACACTCTAAAAACATTACAGGATGGAATAGGAGAAACCCTAGGTCTCCTTGGCTCAGGCCGAAATTTTCTTAATAGAGACCCGGAAACACAACAAATCAAAGAAAGGTTGGACAAATGGGATTGCATGAAGTTGCAGAGCTTCTGCATGGAAAAGGACATAGCTAGCAAGATTAATAGAAAGCCCACACATTGGGAGAAGATCTTCACTAGCCATACAACGGACAAGGGTCTCATTTCTATAATATACGTGGAACTCAAAAAATTAAACCACCCAACAACAAATCCTCAAAGAAACAACTGCCCAATAAATAAGTGGGCTAATTACTTAAAGAGAAACTTCTCTGAGGAAGAAAGAAGGATGGCCAATAGACAAATGAAGAAATGCTCAACCTCCCTAGCCATAAAGAAATGCAAATCAAAACAACATTGAGATACCACCTCACTCCAGTTAGAATGGCAAAAATCAAGAACTCTAACAACAGATGCTGGAGGGGATGTGGACAGAAGGGAACCTTACTGCATTGTTGGTGGGAGTTTAAACTTATCCAAACTCTTTGGAAAGTATTATGGAGGTTCCTCAAATGACTCCACATAGAGCTCCCCTATGACTCAGCAGTCCCACTTTTGGGCATTTACCAAATGTTTACAAACAAGACCACACTAAAGCTACCAGCACAACTATGTTTATTGCAGCATTATTTACCATAGCTAAGATATGAAACCAACCCAGATGCACCCCAGTAGAAGAATGGATCAAGAAAATGTGGTGTATATACACAATGAAATTCTATGCCTCCATCAGAAAGAATGACATTGCCCCATTTGTTAGGAAATGGAAAGACTTGGAAAAAATTATATTAAGTGAAGTAAGCCAAGCCCAAAGAAATATAGGTCCCATGATTTTCCTTATTTACAATATCTAGTATATGTATGAGTCAAGCAAAAAAGGTCAGATAAGGTGATATTAGGAAAATGAACCCTAAGATATGTATTTTAAATGTTTTTTTCTTTCATGCATTTATTTCTAACGCAATTATAAGATTATTTCTTTGTTGCTTTGTATGTCCCTCCCCCACAGTATAACCACTGCTTTCACTGTATTTGATGTCGGTATAATTTGTGGAGGGGAAGGGGAAAAACAAGTCGTTTAAATAAGGATACATATGGACCTGTTGCAACAATGAGAAGTAAAAGTTTTCATGTAGAAAACGAACTTTACAACTTGGGGTGGGGAGGATTGGGTTGGGAGGGAGGGAGTATGCGAAGGGATGGGAAGGTTAAACAAAGGAGGAGGCTACAATGATAAGAAATGTACTCACTATCTTGCCCATGTAATTGTAACCCCTCTACAATATTAAACTAAGATAACAAAAAAAGAGAAAAAATATTCTAAAAATTCAAATCTTCACTAGATATAATCGTTTATATAAATGTAGAGCAGTGTTTTCTGGTTTTAGTTGTCATTGAATCAATTGTGTAAATCACACATTTCTCACTCAATTCATATTTGTATGTTTATACACTTATATGCCATAAGTATAATTAACTGATAAGCGATAGGCAGTGCTGTTTTATTAATCTCCCTAGGGTTTCTAACATTAACCCTTCTACCCTAAAATCGATATGCCTTCAAACTTTGTAAAAAGTTTCATCTCATTAGATCAGAAAATTATAAGCCATAATCATTGTTTGGAACAAGTGCAACATTTTACATGCATTTCACTTAGTTTAAGAACCAAAACATTCAAGTCATCTTAACCATACCAGTAATAGCAAAATGTCTTCTGAGCTTTTCCGTCTCTTAAGAGATGAAAATCTTTAATTATACATCTTTTTTTCTGTCCAACACCTTATATCTTAGGAAGATGTTTTTGTGTAACCTTGTGTTCCTGATTAGAAGACCGGAACAAAAGCAATAATGAAAATAGCCAAGGAAAATACTTGAAAACAATTTATAAAGCAATCGCACACACTGCTGTTTTCACCGGTTTCAATGAGAATATGTGTTAAAGTTTCATGCTTTTTATTATCATTCAAAGAGCAATAATTAAACTTGAATTAGCAATGAAGAAGAGAAAAGAAAACTTCGTTTGAAAACAGCTTGACTGAACAGCCAACATAAGCATAATGAATTTATATCGTTTATCTGTGTTGTTGCCAAAATAATAGAGAGCAACACCCAAAAGCAGGAAAGTAACTAAGCCAAAGCAATAATGTTTTGCTATAAAATAATTGTGAGGTTCTGACTCTTTCAAAGTCAGGCTTGCAAAGAGGAAAAGTGTATTTGATTTAGTGTGAATGATAAAAATTATAAAATTCCTTTATTAATGTTTTACATATCTTGACTAGGATTTCTCATGTTGGAGAAGAGGAAAGGTATGTAAAAGTTCAAGATTGTTTGACTATTCCCCAAGATCATTCTTATTTATCAGCTATAGCAACACACGTAGCTTTGGTTACTCTTAGAATCATGCTTGTTTACATTTAGAAGCTTTATTAGTTGCTGGGTTATAACTGCAACCCTTGAGTATTAATAAAAAGTCCTTTCCTAAGTGAGGAAAGTTGCAGTGAAAAGAAACATAAAATATCAAAGACTTAGCATAGTGGAAACTATTTTCTAGCTATATCACAATCTGTAGGTGTAGATTTTGTTTCACATTGTTCGAGAGGACCCATTTTTGTTATCTTCTTTTTCAACATCTAGTGATCCTATAACATTCTATGACATCCTGGGAATCTATATCTTCACTGGATTCTCTAATTTCTGTTGGAAAGTTAGGAAGAATAGGAAATTGAGTTTTTCTTTCTGTCATCATATTTTGTATTACATTACACACTATAACTCAAAATGACATAAATTTTCTTTATAATATTAGGAGACAGATTTCATTTCCATATTCTTATGCTAGCCTTCTACATAAGTTTGGTAGTTAGTAATCCCAAAATGTGAAAATAAAGTTAGGGAGCTTCTTATTTAGATATTATTTAGAATTTCAAGACTTCATTAATGAAGGCCCTTAGTGTCACGACCACCTCGACCAGCAAGGAAGACGCGACCCGGGATTCTTCTCAATGCGGTTTATTCAGGAACCTTGTAACAAGCTTCTCTCCCACTTCTCTCCTGCCCGCTTCTTCCTGGTTCTTCCTGCTTCTCCTTTCCCTCCGCCCCCGTGCTCCGGTTATAAGCCTCCTGGATGGCCAATCCCGAAGCGCCACATGGCATGTACCGATAGGGCTGCAAACACGGAAGCAAACTAGGAGCCAAGTCATAGCCACATAAGGAGTTGTTTTTACAGAGAGCACTCGTCACTGGGAAGATGGAAGGGGGGAGCCAGTGCCATCTTACCAAGGAGCTACAATGTTGCTTTTGCGGCTGCGCCATCTTTGGTCAAGGCTCCCGCAGCTCTCCACACCTTAGTAGTATTTACATCATACACGTGTACAAAGCCAGTGGCAACTTTTTCTTATTCTCAGAAACTAGGACATGTGGTGTCCTTGTAGTTGCATTAGGAAAAGGCCGAAATTTAGTTAGTTTACAAAACCAAATCTCCTGCAAAAAATTTCTACAAATTAATTGGCTTGAATAATGCATATTTTCATTTTACACTTCTAAAGGACAGAAATCTAAAGGAAATCTCACTAGATTAAAATCAAGCCGTCTACAGAGCTAAAATAGTTTTCAGATGGTTCTAGTGGAAAAATCATTTACTTCCTGTTCTGCTTTCAACAAACTTCAGAATCTGGGTGGTTTTCCGTTATCTTCTAATGTAGCATCTTTACATCTTTCTGATGGTTCTTACCTAATAATGTCCCTTTGAACTACAGCTGGGACTTTTAAGTACCCATTTGACTATACTTTCCCCATCTGATAATTATTCAAATTTGTGTTCCTTGGGTAATGAAAGGTGATTGTTTTACAAAATTATATATAAAATGTAAATCTACATTTGAGGGACTAGATATATGGGGACTATGTATATTTTGGGAAGGTATTTTACTGCCTACTACAATGAGTGTGTAAGCATTCTTTCTACTATCACCTGTTATCCTTTCATTAATTTTGAACAACATATTTCTTCAATGAAATATAACTAGAAAAAATTTAGTTCCTGAAAGCATTTAATCCTGATTAAAACATTGTCATGTACAAGAAATCTTAAATGCTAAAGAGCAGCTCTTGAAACAGTTCTGGAACTATCACTTTTTATACACTTTGCTTTAAAATCTCTTTTCAAGAGCATTTGATTGTTATTATTTTGGAATTATGGTTAATATTTATTTGACTGCTATTTTTAAAGAACGCACCACCCAATACTGGTTCTTTACTTCTAACATTTTTGGGTCTAATCTAGTTTTGAAAGAAACACAGTTATTTCAATTACATGAACTGCTTGTTGAATTTGAATCAGTGTGGAGAAGAAAAGAAGAAAAAAGATGTCTCTGTGTGTATGTCACATTAAAAATGTATCTAAAAGCTATGTATCTTAAAATCATCTATTTTTCATTATGTTTAGATTCTCATAAAATTTAGCCTCTCAACTCACACAATGTTAATGCAGTCTTATTTCATACCTCCTAAAAGCAAACGACAAATTACTATTTATTTTAGAAATATTCTTTTTAATTTTTAAAATTTATTTATTTAAAAAACTATATTTTTAAAAAGTTAGCCAATGCAAATGGTGTATTAGTTATTTAGAGTCATGTTCAGACTCTATGATGGAAGCCAGAAAGGGAAAATAGTCATGTTTTTATTCTTCCTTTTGCCACTCTGATTTACTTCATCTATTTCTGAAAGAATGAAATTCTGGCTTTGAAGCCTTTTGCTTGATATCCACAATGTGACATTCTTCCTTTATTAATAGGAGAATTTGGAGAAAGGATGAGAATTCACACTAGAAAAAGGAGAAGAGCAAAAGAGAAGGTGAAATCTAGATATTTTGTTCTTCCTCATCTCAATCACAAGGTCTGGATAATGATTGTGGATATTAGAAACAGTAGTCTAAAGCGATTAAACACATTTATAAAAAAGTTAGCCTCACAAGTGATCACATAGATAATGCTTATTTATTAAAAAATGTAATAGCATCAAACAGGAAGTGTTATCTATTTGTTTAGTATTTATTTAGTATTTGTTAAATTTTGGTGTGCTGTAGTCAACTATCATAAAGGTATACAAGAATGGTGAGAAACTAATATCTTAATATCATATTCTAATATTAGCTTAATTCTTGCTGTGTTTGAGTTTTGCCTCAATTTAACATGTTATATTCTCCCAGTATATAAGTTGAAAAGATTCCCTCTGTATATATGCTATTTTTATAGCTAAGCGAAAAGAAGTTAGTTCTTAGAGACAAGGGGATAGAAATCTTCCCCTAGAAATAACCTTTGACCACTTCTGGTTCATTTTTGTAAGCTTAAGTATGTCACATGACCCATCTTGACATTGCAGAGTAGAGGTAAATCTCACCTACAGGAAGCTGATGCAGGACAGAATAATATGCCAAGGTATTCAACACTTGAGATAAAGAAGAAAAAGAAGAGAATATAATACAATCAATCATACTTGCCATCACATGTCTTTGCAGGAAGGAAGGTATTATGTACCTTTGTTTCTAAACCTACTGATATCTTCAAATTATGTCTTTTATGCTTGGATATTACTAGAATTAGAGAACATTTTGATACTGAGACAGCATAAAATGTCAAAGAAATCTGGAGTAATCATTTTAATATTATATTTTTGTTTTGATAGGAACAATACTTTATACTTTCTTACCTAGTCTCTTTTGTTTCCAGAACTGGATTTTGTTAATATATGTGACTATCCACCAGAAGAAATATCTTCATTTATCTGCATCTTGTGCAGATAGCATAGTCAATTATATGTATTGCGAATTCATCAGTAGCACTTTTTAAAAATGCAAAAAATGTGGACAGGGAGCCAATATACATATTTTCCCACCTTTAACTTCCACATCCTCCTTCTTCCTTCCTTGGAATCAAACTCAATCAATAAAAGGCTGAGATATTTGGCTCTTTTTTATTTTTATATTGTGAAAATACTGTACAGAGGGGTTACAATGACATGGGCAAGATAATGAGTATATTTCTTATCAAGCATTGTAGCCTCCTTCTTTGTTTCCCCTTCCCATCCCTTCCCATCCTCCCCCAGCCCCCCACCCAATCCTTTCCACCACCCCACACCAAAGTGGTAAAGTTCATTTTCGACATAACAACTTGTACATCTCATTATTGCAAAGGGCCCAGCTGTATCCCTAGTTAAACGATTTGATTTTGCCCTTCACCTTCACAAATTATACCAACATAAAATACAGTGAAAACAAAGGTTATGCTGTGGGGGAGCGACATACAAAGCAACATAGAAATCAACTTATAAATATGTTAGAAACAATTGTGTGAAAGGAATAAAAAACATTTAAATACTTATCTTGGGGTCCATTCCCCTAACATCAAGAAAATGTGGTATATATGCACAATGGAATTCTATGCCTCTATCAGAAAGAATGGCACTTGTTAGGAAATGGAAAGAATTGGAAAAAAAATTATATTAAGTAAAGTAAGCCAGGCCCAAAGAAATATAGGTCCCATGGTTTCCCTTATTTGCAACAACTAGTATTTGTCTGAGTCAAGCAAAAAAGTTCAGATAAGTTGATGTTAGGGAAATGAACCCTAAGATATGTATTCAAATGTTTTTTTTTAACTTTCATGCCATTGTTTCTGACACATTTATAAGATTATTTCTTTGTTGTTTTGTATGTCCCTCGTCCAGAGTATAACCCCTGCTTTCACTGTATTTGATGTCAGCATAATTTGTAGAGGGGAAGGGGAAAAACAAATCGTTTGGCTCTTGACCTTGAAAGTGAAGCAGAATGTTTTGGATGTCGGAGATGAATGTTAAATGTTTTTTTTTTTTTCCCCCCATAATAATGTTACATGAAACGGCCTTATGAGTCCTGCATTTCTTAACACTGTACTTCCTTAGTGATGTGATAGGAATGTCAACACTGGACTTAGCATTGGTTTCCACTTCCTTTCTACCATCCAGTCTAAATTAAAATAATGGAATGAAAAAGTAATGCCATGTTAAGAAAGTCATTTAAGGCTATGAGAATGTGGCTTCATGGCAGAGATTGCTTATCATGCATGAAACCCTGGGTTCAATTCCTCAGTACCACATAAACAGAAAAAGAAGTGGTGATGCACCTCAAGTTGTAGAGTGCTAGACTTGAGCAAAAAAACTGAAAAGCTCCGGGACAGTTCCATGGTCCTGAGTTCAAGTCCCAGGACTGGCAAAAAAAGTCATTTAGCTAGTAAATGACAAATAAAGAAAGTATACTTGAAATATATAATTGTTCTTCCCAACTATGTCTAACAATCGTCCTTAATTCATATACTTTACCTATATTAGAATACTGTGTTGAAAACAAAACAAAAAAAGGTTTGCTAATAGGTCACGGCAGTTAATGTTAGGAATGTGCTTAGATATCAGGTTAGGATTAATCCTGGAAATTTAAAGATTCCAGGCTTCTGAATGGTCACTGCTAATAACAATGAGGATAGTCTAAGTGAGATTTGGAAAACTTTTTGTTCAGTTATGGCACCAAAAACACAGGCTAATTAATAGTTTTGACAGAAGTGAAGAAATAACTCCAGATGGAAGAAATAAATGATAATAATAAATAATTATACCGGAAAATGTTCTAGGGAACCAGTTTTGGTTATTGAAGAACTAGTTATCAACTATGCTTATTCTTCATTGCCTTTAGCATTCTAATCTCTTAGGCTAGTTCTTAATCTCTGTGGGATAAGTTGTATCTATTTCTATGTTGTTTTTTCATACCGGATCTTCTTTGCTTTCTAAAAATCTGTCTTTCTCTATTTCTCTATTAACAATTATTGATACTAAGTCCACATTCGCAGACAGCAGAGGATGCTAATGTAAGAGTCCCATAACTCATGAGTCATTAATGTAACAACATGGAAAAGGAGGACATATTTATTGCTACCTCAATTTTTCTGAAAACCTGCAATGTCACATCATTTGATTCAAATTTCCATTCTTTGTCCACATAGTGTCATTAAGTGCACATAAATGCAAATATGAGCCGTGTGTTGGTGGTTCACGCCTGTAATCCTAGCTACTCAGGAGGTTGAGACAAGAGGATTGTAGATCAAACCAGCCTGGTCAGCAAAGTCCATGAGACTCTTATATTCAATTAACCACCAGAAACTCAGAAGTGGTGTTGTAGCTAAAGTGGTAAAACACTCAACTGGAGCTGAAGAGCTGAGGGACATTGCCCAGAATCAGAGTCCAAGCCTCACGACCAATAAACAAAAGTGCAAATATGACATTAAGGTTCCCCAAAAAGAACTACAAAGTCAATAGCAATCTTCCCAAGCAGAAAAAAATAATTCCAAAATGATTCAGTGTACCTACTTTTGCTGTTATTTGTCATGGCTTCTTTGTTGGACATATTCTCTTCTTTTAAAAATTGTCAAATATTAGCTTTATAATAAACTTCATCTAATATTTCTCAAATGAGAAGTCCATATAGTTGATGTCACTTGGCTTTCTTACTATCACAGTTCAAAGCCAACCGTGGCAAAAGAAGTCTGTCAAATTCTTATCTCTAATTAAACACCAAATAAAAAAACAGAAGTGGAGTTTTTGTTGAAGCAATAGTGTACAGCTTTGGGGTCAGGGGGGCAGGAAAGACAATTGTTCAGGGACAGTGTCCAGCCTCTGAGTTCAAGCCCCAGAACCAGCACAAACTAAACAAACAAACAAAAAATAACTCCACATATTTTTTTGGGACCATCGTTTACACTGTTTGAGAAGAGGCTCTTTTTGCTGATCATACACGCTGCATCCTGCTTTTTGGAATCTTTATTGCTATGGCAAACTCAGGACCAGATTAAAGGAATGGATAAAGGACTTCTGCAACAAGACAATCATGCCAGGAGTGAAATATCCATGCATAAGACATTTTAAAACCTCCATGTCTTTCTTTCTTTGCAGTAGAACACTTTAAAACAAAGTTATTTCGTTTTTTTCTATGCTGGCCTGCGAATGGCATATTGTTTCTTTTTGTAATACTCTTAACTAGAAGTTTACAGAAAAGTTTTATATGAGTAAAGAACACACTCAAAAAAGTCAGGGACAGATTTTCCTTCCAGCCTTGGATTCTTTTCTTGTTCAGTAAAAAGAACAGCACAAATTATCTTGAACTTTGTCATTTCTCTATGTTCAATTCCTGTCTTGGAATCATTTACCACTGCCCATAACAGTTCCTTCCATCTACTTCCAATAACAATCTATGGTGCTACTCCCAGTAAAAATGAATATTTTCTGGCTTCATGGAAATAGCACAAGTACATCTTTGGACATGAGGTAACATGTGTTTCAGAAACAACTTAGAAATGAGAAAATATGGCATTTACATGGCTTATAAAAATTATCCATGTCCATATCGCCATAGAAGATGATGTTAACTGAAATGAATCCCAAGATAGGGACACAACATTTTTTGCTTTCTTGCTATTTTTTAATGTATCTAACATGTACTATGTCTTTTTTTGTGTGTGGGGGGGTGTTCCGGTGGTGGGTCCTCAACTCTGGGCCTGGGCGCTGTCCCTCAGCTTTCCAACTCAAGGCTAGCATTGTACCACTTGAGCCACAGCACCACTTTCGGCTTTTTTCTTTTTGGTTCTGTGGTTCTGAGGAACCAAACCCAGGGCTTCATGCATGCAAGGCAAGCACTATACCACTGAACCACCTTCCCAGCCCTACTATGTCGTTTGTTTGCTTCTGTTCTATTTTCATCCTCCACGGTATTTTTTCACTGTATTTGAGTTTGGTGATCTGCTTCTTGCACATACATTTTCCTAATGTGGGGATGGAAAGGGAAATATCAAAATGCTGAAACAAGGATAAAGTATGATCCATTGTAACAATAAGATGAACAAGACACCATGTAGAGAACAAACTTTACAACTTGGGGAGGGGAGGAAGGAGCTGGGGAGGGGGAGAGAAAAGGGATGGCAGGGGACAAATAAAAGAGGAGCTAACAATGCTCATTAGATAATGTACTCATTAGCTTACTTATGTAACTAACCCACAATAAAAAACATGAAAGAAAACATTATCCTGGAGTACATTAAGTATAAATTTCCTAAATGCTCTGTAAATTAAGCCCAATTTTAATTGGGAAGAAGGTTCTCAGAAACATTTTTTTGTGAGTGTGGGTGTTGTTCATTCTTTCCCAAGTGTACATAGGTTAACATTAGGAGAAACAATAGGAATAATAGAAGAAAGAGAAGTTCTGTGTTTAAGTATAATGGTTCAAAACACTATAGAAGTCTCTGCAAATAAGACAACTTTGAAACAATAAGGCCAAGGCCAATATGTCGATCTATGAGTGTGATATAGAGAAAGCATTACTACTAAGTAGAACATGACGTATGAGGCTCTTTCATCTCTATCATCATGGTAGCTAATTATGTAAATTAGTGAAAATTACAGTGGAAGTATAATTTCGGTTCCTAGCAAGTCAGATATAAGAGCATGGACATAACTGGAAAAAAAGGCCATGTTGAGAGAGCAAGAATGATACTAGCAATGAACTGGTGGCTAAGATCACTTTTCTTTTTCTTTTTTTCTTTCTTTTCCTTTCTCTCTCTTTTTTATGGTAGTGGGGCTTAAACTCTGGACTTAGGAACTGTCCCTCTGCTATTCAGCTCAAGGCTAGTGCTCTACCACTTGAGCCACAGTGCCATTTCAGGATTCTGGTAGTTAATTGGTGAAAAGAGTCTATGGGACTTTCCTAGCTGGGCTGGCTTTGAACCCCATCCTCAGATCTCACTGCCACCAGGCTTAAGATCACATTTTTAACAGTGTACACATAGGATATGTAATGTGTATGTTCATCTATCTTTATATGTATTCTTGAGTTAAAAATTTGGGCTACAGCTCAGACTTTATACTCACAAAAATGTTTGTCGTTTAAAAGTTGATACTCCTGGAGAAATAAAACCTAAGAATGTAAAGGAGTCTGGGAAGTTCAGTTTATATCCAGCCTGAGAAGAACAGGCTTTGAGACACTACCTATAATTATCCAGGCAAAAGCTGAATTGGAAGAAGGGCTCAGGAGATGGAATACCAGTCATGAGCAAGATGGCTGAATAAGAGATTGAGGCTTTTGCATACATACATACAAACATACATATACACATACACTCAGAGGCACTTATATGTGCACAAACAAATGCACAAATGAAACAACTCTCAGAATATGTAGAAAAGTTAGAAAACAATAGAAAATATTTCCTGAGTAAGACTAGAATCAAGTGATAATTTTTAATATTAGAAATTATTCAAGTGAATTTTCTTCAAAAATATTTGAGACTATTACATAGGTAGGGACTAGAGATAGTAAGAGAGTCAAGTAATCATTATTAATGGGATCAGATCCATGGAGGAATGAATCAGAGACCCCTGAAGGTGCATCTGGAAATGTTCATATCCTGTGTCAAATGTTAGAACATCTTTCAAAACTGTACATAAACAGTCTGAGCAGTCAGTCTCATGGATAACATCATCAGAGAAGTTCAGAATTGCTAGTCTGTATCTAGATTAAATAAACCAACAAACCATGGTAAGACAATGTGATACAAGACAAAAATTCTAGCACTGAGACTAAGACAGGAGATTAGAGAGCGGAATTACATAGCAATACCTTCCCTGGACCAGGTAGCATAATTTTGTCTCAATAAAACAAACCAAACAACAAGAAAGGAATACACAGTTTGAAGTTTGGGCTAATTTTGTCACTATGTTTTGAGATGTCAACTTTCCTATTGACATGCAACTCATATATAATCCTCAGTTGTGTTTTAAATGCTCTTTGCATTACAGAACATTCCCAGATGTAAAACGGCTCATGATTCCCAACGAAAAATTTGAAAAAGTAAGCATCATTCTGTTGGATTCTAAAGAAATGATGAAGGATTACGAAAGCTTAAGCCTGGAGAAATAGCAAAGTTCATCTAATGTAGGACTTAGTAGACCTGGTTAAATTAGAATTTAGATTTAAAATAATGTTTTTGGTTTGTAATTTCATATTCTATAGGATATTACAAAATGCTTTTCAAGTAGATGATTTAATCTCGTCCCTGGCCTCTGTCTCCTGAAGGCTTCTGGGTATGGACAGGAAAGTTCATTCATATCTGTCCCCAGAGGCCTCCTCCCTTCCCAGCATGTAGGGGCATGCCCCAGCCATCACGCTGGGCCCAGAACTGGCTCCAGAGCCAGACCAACCCATCCCTCCTTCTCTCCTTGTGCCAGGACTCGTGTGGGAGTTAGAGTCCACCTGGCCTTCTGGAGCTGTCCCATTCTCATGGGCTGACATGGGGAGGAGGAAGTGTTGCTGGGTCCTCAGCCTGGAGATCTTACCTGGGGTACCAGGGCTGCAAAAGGTCTACTGGGAACAAAGCACTGGTTTGTGGGTCTTACATGGGATCGGAACAGCAGCAGGAAAAATGGGGTGGGACCAGGCTCAGGAAACAGATGTCAGCAAGCCTGAAAGGGCAGGGCCCTGGCACGAGTCTGTCCTGCCTGTGATGCAGGTGGGAGCAGTAGGAAGTGGGTGGGCCCAGTCAGGCCCCTGCATCTGTTCTGCCCTGAATCCAGGGGATGGCGGGAGACCTAAAGGGTGAGTCCTGCCCAAGGTGCAGGTACTGGTGGGCAAACCGATGGGATGGGGCCCTAGTTCGTGTGCTGCCCAAGGCACTCCTGTGAGAGAGTCCCATGGCAGAAACCGCCCCAAGCACCTCTGCTGGCAGGTGAGCTAGGAGGTGGAGCCCTGGGGCTGGTCTTGTCAAATGATGCTGGTGCCTGCCGGCAAGAATGGATAGGTGGAGCCCAAGTGCCATCAGGTGCCAGCCAAGGGGTGGAGCCCCATGCTGTCTCCTCCAAGGCAGGGGATTCCGGAGGCTGAACTAGGGGGTGGAGCCCAGGTGTAGTTGCAGGTCCCTCCTAAGACACCTTTGCTTGTGAGTGAATTGAGGGGCAGAGCCCTGGTGCAGGTCCTGCCCCAGGCAGGGGGTGCAGGCAGGCAATATTAGGAACAGAGCCCCAGTGCCAGCGGGCTACATAAGGGGCAGATCCCTAATGCGGGTCCCGCCCTAGGCAGCCGAAGGGGCAGATTCCAGGTGTGAACCTCCTCAAAAGCGCTGGTGCTGGTGCTGGCAGGCGAACTAAGGGGCGGAACCCTTGTGCAGGTCTCATTTACTGGGCAGTGCAGGAGTGTGAATGAATGGGCAGAGCCAAAGCGTGGATGTTGTCAAAAGGGCCGCTACTGGTTGGCAGTCTGAGGGGAGGAGCCCCAGTGCTGATGTCGCACAAGGCACCACCACCATCAAATGATTAAGGGGCAGAGCGCACCGGCCGTCTCTCCAGGTTGCCAATACTGGGGGCTGAGCCAAGGGGCAGAGCCCTGATGAAGGTGTCACCCAAAGCACCTCTGCCTGCAGCCGAACAGAGGGGCAGAGCTCGGGTGTTAGTCCCACCCAAGGAGCCGGTACTGGCCATTGAACGGAGGGGTGGTGCAGGTCTCGCCCAAGGGTCAAGCCCCAGTGAGGGTCCTGACCTAATGCAGGGAGCAGGGGTGGTGGTGACCTAATGCGGGGAGTCGGGGGTTGGTCTTGTCAAAGGCCTGGGGACTGGTGGGCAAACCAAGTGATGGAGCCTCCCTGCAGTTCTGTCAGAAAATTAGAAAACAAGATAAACTTGAAAGGTTCATGGAACAGGGACTTTGAAGCCCCGACTGGATTCAAACCGCGATCCTCTCCATGTCAGCTTCCTGAGTAACAGTTTGGGTAGCAGGCCTGAGCAGGTTCAAATGTCTGTCCATACTACCACTTCTTTGAACTCCACTCCACTCCTGGAACCCCCCAAATGTGCATGACACCAGGGCCTGGGTCCTGGGACTATGCGCCTCTCTCCTCTCTCTACGTATATTCGCATCAATATATTTGCCATATGTATATGTATTTATACATGCACTTTTTCTGTACTGGACTTTTTTGACTTTGGTCATGCAGACTATAAATACACACGAGTATATATACACACACACATTCATGCATTTTGTCTCTGATGAATGATAGAAAAGTGAGGTTGCCCAACATTAGTAAGCTAGGACCTGACTTGGGTAGGGCTTTTCTCCCATAGAAACTCTGTAGGGGACTCAGGTTTCTCCTGAGATCTAAAGCTTTGAGACTCTAAATATTGACAGGGAGAGACTCCAAGATGAATGTGGACCTAGATCTTCTCTTGGTTCCATAATTAGGGCGTCAGATGGCATTTTGAGCAGGTTGCCTGCACCTGCACTAACCACTAATCCCAGTTCAGAGGAGAGAAGGCACCCAGACCTGGTTTGTATGAGCTCCCCCTTCCCCTCACCCCGCACATTGGCCCCTTTCAGTGGCCAGGTCAAGTGGGTGCATTCCTTTACATCGGTGGTAGGAGGTCAGGGGTGGGGATCTATGAGGAATGTGCCTTTCCCCTCCAGTGACCTGAGCCCTGTGGCCAGCTGTGGGCTTCCGAACAGGACTGAGAAGGGCTAACACAAAGGGTCTTGCTCCTTGAGTCCTTCCTTCAGCCAACGAGACCTGTTTCCTTCCATGCTAGCAAGCCAACTGAATCACTTCTGGAAGAAACCCCTTAGCAGACAGTCTAGGATAGGGGCTTAGTTCCTTCTGGAAGAGAAAGACCAGCATATTGGAACACTCCAACTGGAAAGGCAAATGATAGAGAGATCCAGGCACCAGTTCTCGTTTGGAAGGAAGGAGGAGTTTACACACCAGAGATGTTGGAGATCTTCTCTCCTTCTCTAAGAGTCCTTAGTGTTAGGATGGAATGGGATTGTATGAAGCCAAGTCTGACACATCTCTGAGAGGCCATGAATGACTGAAATCAGGAATGGCAATCTCTAATTTCTGGGCAGGGTGTGTGTGTCTCAGCACCTCATTCTGCACAGACCCCCATGGATAGTTCTTCACTGGCCTCTCAAACTCTTCCACATGGTGATGCCGTGTTTGCCTACTGCTCCCGTGCATGTATCAATCCCATAACAAGTAGCCTTAACTGGAGAAACATGAGGCATCATGAGACCAGGAGGTAGTTCATGGTTTCTGAGCCAAGAAAGGATTTTAAGCTGAGTAAGCACAGCCAGGAAGTCTGGATATGAACACATATGTTCTCATGAGTTCATGTGCACGTGTGCACATGTGCTAAGTACTTGGACTTGAACTGAGGGTCTGGATGCTGTCCCTGAGCTCTTTTGCTCAAGGCTGGCATTCTAACACTTGAGTGATACCTCTCTCCACCTTTGGCGGCATATATATGTATATATGTATATGTATATGTATATATACATATACATATATACATATATATATGCCAAAGGTGGAGGGAGGTATCACTCAAGTGTTAGAATATATATATGCCAATATATATACTTGGTGCTTCATTGAAGAAGAAATACTTGTGAACTTCATTCCCTGGCTGGATTTGAACCATGATGCTCAGATCTCAGCCTGCTCACTAGCTGGGTATTACAGACACGAATCATCGGTGCCAGGCCACGTACATACGTTATAAGGGAGAAGCTGGTGGCCCACTGAAAAGATGCGGTTCAGGAACAGAAAGCTGAAATGGGATGTGCAGCCTAGTAGAGTACATGGGAGAATGTTCTAGTCTAGACACCAGGCACAGATAGGGAACAGGCCCTCTTAGAACACTTGAGAGGAGCTTAGGGTTGGCTCAAATGGCATTGACCATGCACTACACACCAGCAGTCTGGTGAATGCAAGAATACTGAAGAGGTAGGCCTTTGGAATGAAAGCCCTGATGTAGGAGACACAGGAGGGTGGGGCTCTAGAGTACCAGGCAAGGCTTCTGGGGGGACCAAAGGGAAAAAGTCCCAGCCACTAGGGCAGGAGGGACTTTTCTGCCAGGGGCCTAAAGGTGCTTGCTTTTGAATTTCCGCCCTGTGAGCCACATCCCCAATACATCTTCTCAGCCAACGTGTCTGCCAATCTGTGTGACTGCTGATCATGGTTGTCACTCTGGTTGACTGTCATGTCTTTTTGACTGTTCAGGTAGATGAGCCTTAGGTGTTAGCTGCAGGTTCCTTAAGCTTCCTAGCTGAGCTTGGTCTTACACGAACAAGGTTGGCACTGACTGGCAGTGTACCTGGCGGAAGCATAGCCCCCCCCTAGGGAGATATAGAAAGGAGGTAGTGGCCTTCAAATGGTTTCTGGGGGATCTGCCTGGCTGTCTTCCCAGAGCCCACTGGGCCCACTGTCACCAAGAAAAGGTATCTTACTTCCCTCTCTCCTTCTTGAATTTTCTGGGGCTCTCTGAATCTTTCATGACATACACCTCTGCCATCTCTTGCTCTGTTTGTCTCTCCACCTAATTGTTTCTGATTGGTCGGACAATGCTTTTTCTCTCACTGCTCTGGCTGTCTTTGTCTTTGTCTCCCTGTCTGAATGCCTATCCATCTATCAACGAATGTTTTTTGTCTGTTCTCCTCTAATTGTGTCCCATCCATCTTGCTCCTGGGCCTCTGTCCTGTCTAGTTCAGTATGTGTCAGGGTGTGTGTGCGTGTGTGTGTGTGTGTGTGTGTGTGTGTGTGTGTGTGTGTATGTGTGTGTGTGTGTGTGTGTGTGTGTACTTTTCCCTCGTCTTTCTCTGTCCCCTCTCTGGGTGCTTGTCTGTCTCTTTCTGACCTCTGATGGGGCCCCACCTCCATGCCGACCTTGCCTTTAGCCCCCTATCAGGGTCTACAATGAATCCTAAATTGCCAGAGACCCGCATTCCAGGTATTCATTGGAGCCCAAGTCTGGCCTGTACAAATCATTGGCCGCCTCCTGGAGATTCTGGGTCAGCAAGGCCAGCTGGAATTAAGGTATCCCTGGGTCTTGGGGTGGGGCTTAGTCATGGGATGTCCTGTCCTTTCCTCAGCTGGATTTTTGGCTGTGCAGCCCTCCCAGCAGGCTGGCAGTGGAGTGGGGGAAGGCAGGGGAATTGCCAGGGGCTCTGGTCAACTCGATCTTGATAGCTGACTGAAGGCCACCCAAGCAAGTAGGATCCGGGGCTACATGGGAGGTGAGGCTAAGGTGGCTTGGAAGTGTATCCATAGGTGTCTAGGAAATGTCAGCATACCTTATCACAGGCAAGTCTTTCTCCTGGTCCCAGCTGGGCCTCTCAGGTCCTTCTAGGCATTTCCAGATGCCCAGAATACAGAGGCACAGACTTTAGATTCCAGGGCCATTGAACTGGGGAATGAGAGAGTGGTATGGACAATTCCTTAATTTTCTGGGGCATTAGCCTTGACCTGGTTATGCTCTCCTTGTGTATGCTCACTTCTTAACACAGTGCTGGCTACACACCAGCCACTTCTGGCAGTGCTATGGAAGTGAGATCTAGGGTGACTGAAGTCTGGATTTATGGCCTGATTGGGGGTGGGGTGGAGGCAAAGGGTGTATTAAAAAAAAAATCTTAGAGCTGGAACTCAGGATCGAGGCACTGTCCCTGAGCTTCCTTTGCTCAAAGCTAACACTCTACCACTTGAATCACAGCTCACCTTTCATCTTTTTAGTAGTTTAGTAGAGAGAAGAGTCTCACATACTTTCCTGCCTAAGCTGGCTTCAAGTTGCCATCCTAAGAGTGTAGTTTCTTGAGTAGCTAGGATTGCTTGTTTGACCACTTGGCACCTACTAAGGATGTTTGTGTGTGTGTGTGTGTGTGTGTGTGTGTGTGTGTGTGTGTGTGTGTGTGTGTGTGTGTGTGTGTGTGTGTTTAGTGGGGCTTGAACTCAGAGAGTAGGTGGGTATCCTTTAGCTTGTTTGCACAAGGATGTTGCTGTACCACTTGAACTACAGTAGCTCTGCTTCCCACCTTTTTGATGATTTATTGGAGATAAGAGTCTGCCCAGGCTAGCTATGAATCTTGATGGATCCTCAGGTGTAAGCCTTGGATAGCTAGGATTATAGGCATGAACCACTGGCACCCAGCTGCAAGGATGTCTTTTCATCCTCTCTTCTGTTCTAACAGCTGTCTACTTGCCCTGGCCTAGATCATGTGTGGTTATGTTTCATCTGAAGCCTGGGGTAGGAGGGGTAGCTGTAGATGGGTGCTCAGCTTGGAGAAAGGTAGTTTGTTTTAGCCAAGAAGGAAAGCTTGGCCAGATATTAATAGCTCATATTCTTATATTCCTAGCTCCTCAGGAGGCTGAGATGTGAGGATTGCCATTCAGAGGCAGCCCAGCTAGAAAAGTCTGTGAGACTCCATTTTGCAAATAATCACCTGAAAGCTGGAAGAAAAGCTGTGGCTCAAGTGGTAGAGTGCTAGCCTTGAACAAAAAACTATGGGACAGAGCTCAGGCCCTGAGTTTAAGCCCTAGTACCAAGATGTGTGCACACGCACACACACACACACACACACACACACACACACACACACACACACGCAGAGGAAGGTAGTAATTATGAGCTGAGCTAGATCTGTGGGCAGTCCTGAGGCATAGACATAGTAAAAACTCTCAAGGCAAATCAAGTAGTTTCTCCCTATTCTTCTTGGGCTGAGGGTTCTGGGCCATGGCAGTTAGTGCCATGGAACCTGCCCCTCCATCCATGCATGGGGCCACAGGACCAAGGGAAGGACACTATGGATGCTCCTTTGTAGTCGGCCCACGATTGCAGACCTTCATATACCCCCAAGCACTGGTGAGGAAAGCAGGGCTCTGAGCCCTGGGACTCCAGATATAGCCACTGCTACAACAACAGCCAGCTGGCTTTAGATTCCTGAGCCTACAAGTCTATCATGAGCCCAACTCAACATCCGCTCAAGGTGTGCCTGATGATTCACACTGTTATGATACTCATGTGAGTGGGTGTTATCTGCTGTGCCATTTTGCAGCCCTTGCCCCTCCTGGCCCAGAACTATGATCTGAGACGTCAATTGCATGGTCTGATGCACACTGCACCCATGACAGATGCCATTCTGATGACCCGACCGATGACCTCCGTACCCCAGGGCTCGATCCTTCTCTGATGCTGTGGCCTGCTCTATAGGAAAAGGCCTCAGAAGAGGCTGCACTGAAGACTTGTAAGACACCAAGACATTGGGAGATCCTCAGGGGCCCACTGGAATATACTCTGCCTAGAGTCACAGAGTGAGGTCCAAGAAGGCCAGGTGTTGGTCATGGGGCTTGAACGCTGGTCCTGGGTGCTGTCCCCCAGCTCTTCAGCTTACCATTTGAGTTACAGGGCCAATTCCGGTATTCAGGACATTCCTTTTAGATCATAGTCTCCCAGAATTCCTGCCTGGGGTTGGTTTTGAACCACGATCCTCATATCTCAGCTTCCTGAGGAACTAGGAGGAGAGGTGTGAGTCACTAGCACCTGGCTGATCTGACATTTCAGGAGTTCCTGAAAGTTTTATTTTATTTATTAGGTGTCAATGCTGGGCTTGAACTCAGGGTCTGGCCTCTGGTCTCTTAACTTTTTCTGTCAAAGCTGGCACTCTACCATTTGAGCCACAGCTCCATTTCTGGCTTTTGGTAGTTCATCGGCAAGAAGAGTCTCACTAACTTTTCTCACCTGAGCTGACTTGACCCATGATCTCTGATCTCAGTCTTCTGAGTAGCTAGGATTTACAGGGGTTGAGCCATTTCTGGCATTGTGTTAGAAGCTTTTCTTAAGCAAGCATTCTTCCCTGTGTTTACTTTGAATCCTCCATGCAAAGGAGGCCTGAGGGTCAGGAGGTGTGAAAAATAAGCTTCCAGCCACAGGAAATGGCTGGGGTCCATGGTGAAAAACCAAGCTAATCTTCCCCCAGGCCCATTCTGGTACCCCAACATTTTCCCTACCTGTGTCTCAACAAACCTTGACCCAGCCTTGAATGTTCTGCCAGAATGTCTGAAGCCACAGAACCTTCATTCCACCTACACCACTTGCTCCATACGAAACCTAAGGACCCTTGTCCATCCATGATGGACCTTCTGGCTGAGACTCTCTGTCCCATTCCACGCCTTAGAACTCTTGTGGAATTTTGCCATTGGTTATATCACCTCCTGGAGCAAGTCGTTCCTTCCCTTCTACCTCTTTTTTTTTTTAAATATTGAGTTGCTATAGACAGAACTTTGTGCAGGGTGACTGGCAAATGCTCTATCTTGGTGTGTTGTGTGTGTGTGTGTGTGTGTGTGTGTGTGTGTGTGTGTGTGTGTGTGTGTGTGTATGTGTGCACGCATGCGCATGCACAGGTGTGAGCATGCGCGTGTGTGTGTGCCAGTCCTGATGTTTGAATTTATGGCCTGGACATTGTCCTATCCCTGAGCTTTTGTGCTCAAGGCTACACTCTTCTACTAGAACCACTACTCTAATTCTCGGTTTTTGGCTGTTTAATTGGAGAAAAATGTCTCATATAGACTTTTCAGATATCAGCCTCCTGAGTAGCTAAGATTACAGGGGTGAGCCAGCAGCATCTGCCTTCTACCTTACCTCTTACCTATAACCTCGGCCCTCCTCTGTGTCCCAGAAGAATATGTCTCACCAGACTCACTTTTTTTTTCTTTTTGCCAGTCTTGGGGCTTGAACTCAGGGTCTGGGTATGTTCCTGAGCTT
This sequence comes from Dipodomys merriami, assembly GCF_024711535.1. Taxonomy (NCBI): domain Eukaryota; kingdom Metazoa; phylum Chordata; class Mammalia; order Rodentia; family Heteromyidae; genus Dipodomys; species Dipodomys merriami. The sequence continues at coordinate 115,796 of NW_027202903.1, forward strand.
CTTTTGCTCAAGGCTAGCACTCTCTCACTTAAGCCACAGTGCCACTTTTGGCTTTTTCTGTTTCTGTGGTACTGAGGAATGGAACTCAGGGCTTCGTGCGAGCTATGTAAGCATTCTACCACTAAGCCATATTCGCAGCCCAAGGTTCACTTCTAACAGGAGTTATGAGGGTGGGATTTATTGACTTACCCCTTTTGGCATAGAAATCGCTGATTATTTCATGTCTATGCCAAGATTTGGGACGAGCCTTTGACTTGGCAATGAGGAATGATAGACGAGTGATAGCCACCAGGCCCCAGAGCTCTAGGCTCACATCCTACAGAGGGATAGAGACTATGGAGAGAGAACCTTGGACAACTCCTACAGCTTAGGGACTGTGGACTCTCTGGAGGCAGTGGCTGGCTGCAAAGTGTCCCAATGGGATGCCTCAGCCAGAACATTATGCACCCGTTGCACACACTAGCCCAGGCAAAGCCTTCAAGGCTTCAGTTATTAAATGGCAGAGGGTGCTTTGTTCAAGCTGCCAGCTCACACTTAGTACTCTATGAGGGCTTGTCCCAGTTTGCCCAGGTTGGGGCGGCTGGGCAAGGGCAACCTGCTGAATGCCCATCATCCATACAGCGATCCATTCATGGAGTTATTGCAGCCTTTTTGGGGGAGGGCATGTACACTGTTGTACTATGATCCTAGCTGTTCTTGAGTTCCTTTTTCTCAAGGGTAGCGCTCTGCCCTCGAGTCACAGCCCCATTCATGTTTATTTTTCTGGTGATCTCTTAGAAAGAAGAGTGTCCTAGACTTTCCCGCCCCAGCTGAATTTAAATTGACATTTTCTACATCTCAGCATCCTGAGGAGCTAGGGTTATAGGCAGGAGCCACTGGCACCTTACTTTCTTCTTGTTGTTCTTTTTTCAATCATAACAGTCTGAAATTTTCAATACGTCATTCCAATGGTTTGCATTCAAAGTAAACTACCCAGGCCTGGATTTCGAATTCTAGGACTGCCACCCACAAATGGAGGTAGATCCTGACAAACTCATTCCTATTCATGTGAATGCTAATGGAATGTTATAAAAGTAATAAATATGCCATTGATTCATGATTCTATTTTAGAATGCCACACAAAAAATTTTGGATTTATGTTTTCCATTCTAGCACCATGGTATGATTAAGGATACTGAATAATTTTTGATTAATATTTTTATAAGTATTCAACAGTGATATTTCATTAAATGGAGGCATAATTTAATAACTAATAATTGGTAATAATATATATATAATTTAATTTCCTCACAGTGCCTCTCTTTGTGTGTATATATATATATATATCAATGTACGCATGTCTCTATCTATATCTATCTATCTATCTATCTATCTATCTATCTATCTATCTATCTATCTATCTATCTATCTATCTATCTATCTATCTATCTATCTATCTATCTATCTAAGTATCAGGCACTCCTGTGGCTTGATCACAGGTCCTCAGAACTTCCTGGCAGCTCAGTTTGCCAGAGGCTGGTCTGCTAAGACTGTGACCCCATTTATGAATTGGGCATTCTAGGCTGTGAATTGAAATCCCAGAATGGCCAAAAATTTATTCATGCAGTAAGAAGACAATATTAGCACATTGTTTTCCTTTTCTGTGAAAGTCCATGGTCTCAGAATGATGTATAACCCATATTTACATATATCCTATGTGATATGATGTAATAAAAGAAATGTTATATTGTAATAATACTAAATAGGTAAGGGTAATAAATGTCATATTTCTACAAAATTTTGGTCAATCGATTTCAATAATTCATCCAAAAAATCATACACCACGATCAAACAGGATTCATTTCAGGGATGCATAGCTGGTTCAATATATGCAAATCAATTAATATAATTAGTCACATCAAAAGGAGCAAGGATACCACATGATTATCTCAATAGATGCAGAAAAAGCATTTGCCAAGATCTAACACTTCTTTATGATGAAGGTTCTGGAAAAATTAGGAATCCATGGATCATTCCTCAATACAATAAAGGCTGTATATAACAAACCTACAGCCAGCATTATACTTAATGGTGAAAAACTAAAGCCATTTCCTCTTAACTCAGGAACGAGACAAAGAGGTCCACTCTCTCCTCTTCTTTTGAATCTAGTATTAGAATACCTAGCTACAGGAATAAGACAAGATGTAAATATAAAGGGGATCCAAAGTGGGAAAGAAGAAGTAAAACTCTCCCTCTTTGCAGATGACATGATCTTGTATTTAAAGAATCCCACAGACTCCACTCCCAGATTACTCAAGCTGATTCAAAACTTTGGCAAAGTAGCAGGGTATAAAATTAACCCTCATTGGGCATTTACCCAAATGTTTACAAACAAGACCACACTAAAGCTACCAGCACAACTATGTTTATTGCAGCATTATTTACCATAGCTAAGACATGGAACCAACCCAGATGCCCCTCAGTAGATGAATGGATCAAGAAAATGTGTTATATATACACAATGGAATTCTATGCCTCCATCAGAAAGAATGACATTTCCCCATTTGTTAGGAAATGGAAAGGTTTGGAAAAAATTATATTAAGTGAAGTAAGCCAGGCCCAAAGAAGCATAGGTCCCATGGTTTCCCTTATTTGCAATATCTAGTATAGGTATGAGTCAAGCGGAAAACGTCAGATAATGTGATGTTAGGAAAATGAACCCTTAAATATGTATTTTAATGTTTTCGTTTCTTTCATGCATGTGTTTCTAACGCATTTATAAGATTATTTCTTTGTTGCTTTGTATGTCCCTCCCCCACAGTGTAACCCCCGCTTTCACTATATTTGATGTCAGTATAACATGTGGAGGAGATGGGGACAAACAAGTCGTTTAAGGATTCAGGTGGACCTGTTGCAACCATGAGAAGTACAAAATGTCATGTCAAAACCAACATCATGAAAATGGCAATACTTCCCAAGGCTATCTACAAATTCAATGCGATAGCCATCAATATTCCAAACTCATTCTTCAAGGAAATAGAAGACGCAATCCAAAAATTTATATGGAACAATAAATGACCCCAAATAGCAAAAACGATCCTCAACAGAAAGAACAGTGCTGGAGGAATAACAATACCAAATTTCAAACTCTACTACAAAGCCATAGCAATCAAAACAGCTTAGTACTGGCACAAGAACAGACCTCAGGACCAATGGAATAGAATTGAAAACCCAGAAATGAACTTACAGACTTATTGCCATCTAATCTTCGATGAGGGAGCTGAAAAAATAGAATGGAAAAAAGACAGCCTCTTCAGTAAATAGTGCTCGCAAAATTGGTTAACTACTTGGAGAAAACTAAAGCTAGATCCTTATATATCACACTGAACCAGAATCAACTCCAAAATAATCGAAGACCTCTGAGTCAAAGCAGACACTCTGAAAACATTACATGGTATAATAGGAAAAACCCTAGTTCTCCTTGGGACAGACCAAAATTTTCTTAATAGAGACCCAGAAACGCAACAAATCAAAGAAAGGTTGGACAAATGGGATTGCATGGAATTGCAGAGCTTCTGCATGGCAAAGGACATAGCTAGTAAGATCAATCAAAAGTCCACGGAATGGGAGTAAATCTTCAGTAGCCATACAATGGGCAAGGGTCTCATATCTAAAATATACCTGGAACTCAAAAAATTAAATCCTCCAAAAACAAATCTTCAAAGAAACAACTGCCCAATAAATAAGTGGGCTAAAGACTTTAAGAGAAACTTCTCTGAAGAGGAAAGAAGGATGGCCAATAGACACATGAAGAAATGCTCAACCTCCCTAGCAATTAAAGAAATGCAAATCGAAACAACATTGAGATACCACCTCACCCCAGTTAGAAAGGCTATAATCCAGAACTATAATAACAACAGGTGCTGGAGGGGATGTGTACAGAAGGGAACCTCACTGCATTGTTGGTGGGAGTGTAAACTTGTTCAACCACTTTGGAAAGCAGTATGGAGTTTACTCAAAAGACTCCACATAGAGCCTCCCTATGACCCAGCAATCCCACTTTTAGGCATTTACCCAAATGTTCACAAACAAGACCACACTAAAGCTACCTGCACGACTATGTTTATTGCAGCATTATTTACCATAGCTAAGATATGGAACCAGTCCGGATGCCCCTTAGTAGATGAATGGATCAAGAAAATGTGTTATATATACACAATGGGATTCTATACCTCTATCAGAAAGAATGACATTGCCCCGTTTGTTAGGAAATTGAAAGTCTTGGAAAAATTATATTAAGTGAAGTAATCCATGCCCAAAGAAACATAGGTCCCATGGCTTCTCTTACTTGCAATAACTAGCATATGTCTGAGTCAAGCAGAAAAGGTCAGACAAGTTGATGATAGGGAAATGAACCCTAAGATATGTATTCAAATGTTTTTTTTCTTTCATGTGATTGTTTCTAACACATTTATAAGATTATGTCTTTGTTGTTCCCCATGGTATAACCCCTGCTTTCACTATATTTGATGTCGGTGTATTTTGTGGAGGGGAAGGGAAAAATCAAATCATTTAAATAGGGATACAAGTGGACCCATTGCAACAATGAGATGTACAAGTCGTTATTTCAAAATACGATCTTTACAACTGTGGCGGGGGTGGGGGGCATTGCGGATGGTTGTGTAGGGGGGTGGGGGGCCGGGAGAGAATGGGAAAAGATAGGAGGGGGAAACAAAAAAGGAAGAGGCTACGATGCTTGATAAGAAATGTACACATTATCTTGCCCATGTAATTGTAAACCCTCTGTACAGTATTTTCACAATTTAAATTAAAAGAAAAAAAGTAACAATTAAATTTTGGATTATATAAAATTATACACAACAGTTATACTACATTGACTAATTTTCAATTAATACTTTATTAGTTATTCAATCATGTTACTTAAAAATGAAGGAATAATTTGAATAGCAATAAACAGTAGTAAAATTTTATATGCAATTTCCTAGTATACAGATATCTCTCTCTTGTTTTATACATATGCATCTATTTATCTATCTACCAATCTACATATTTATGTGTTTATACACTTGTCAGTCATGGGGCTCATTTGTAGATTGCTTGCCTACTACGTACAAAGCCCTGGGCTCGATTCCTCACTACCTTGTGGACAGAAAAATCTAGAAGTCGTGCTGTTGCTTAAGCAGTTGAGCACTCGCTTTGAGCATAAAAGCTTCGGGACTGTGTCTAGACCCTTTCTCAAGACCCAGGATTAGCACCAAAAAAAAAATAGAATGGTCTGACTGTAACAATATAAGGATAATATTGCAAATACCTCATCACAGAACAAGCAAGGAGTCTGGTGCTTGCAGCTGCCATCTTACCTGACTTAGCCAGAGATAAAAACCATTGCAACCCAGCTCCACGGAACCAGAAGCTGCTGGTTCACTCACCATTGTCATCCAAGCTACTCGGGGGCTGATCTGTGAAACTCTGAGCTGTGGTTCACAGTAGTAGAGATCTAGCCTTGAGCAAGAGATCTTAGAACAGTACCCCCAAATTTTCAGTGCATTCCCTGTGGCTCCTTGCAACAGAGAGTTATGATCTAGACGTCTGTAGCTGAGGTCTGTCACCCTGCCTACTCAAGAAACTGAGATGTGAGGATCTGGGTTCCAAACTATCCCAGACACAAAAGTTCCCATGAGACTATTATCTCCTATTCACCACTTAGAAACTTGAAATGGAAGCTGGGCACCAGTAACTAACGCCTCTCATCCTAACTACTCAGGAGCCTGAGAGCTGAGGATCATGGTCCAAAGCCAGCCTGGGCAGGAAATTCCTTGAGATGGACAATTCTCTCCAGTGACCCACCAAAAACCTGAAGGGGTGCTGTAGCTTAAGTGGTAGAGTGCTTGGTTTTAGCTGAAGAGCTCTAGGATAGATAGCACCCAGGCCTAGACTTCAACTCTTCCAACTTACAAGAAAAGAAAAGAAGGAAAGAAACCTAAAGAGGAGGGGTTAGACTTCTTTGCATGTATGAATCCCTGGATTTGAATCCTCACTACCACATCACTAGAAAAAAGCCTGAAGTGGCCCTGTGGCTCAAGTGGTAGAGTGCTATCTTTGTACAGGAGAAACTCAGGAACCATGCTCAGGTCCTGAGGTCAAGTTCCAGGACAAGTGTATGCGTGTGCGCACACACACACACACACACACACACACACACACACACACACACACACACACACACACACATACACACAAAGATACCGGAAGTGAAGCTGTGACACCAAATGGTGGTAAAGCACTGAGCTTCTCTTCTGAGCTCATAGTCAGCACCCTAGCCCTGTGTTCAACTCCGAAACCTAGCCATCCAGGGCTCAACTAGGATAGGTCAAAGGTTTCAAAATCTGATGCACTTCACCAGCCCTAGATGACAGGAAACTTTGGGATTTTGCACAAACACTTAGATTAGCAAGCCTCTGGAGACCTAGGGAGGCACGATTGACAATTAGGAATCTTTTCACTAGGTTCAGCTCCCTTATTATCTGCAAGAAGGACCCATGAATTAATTGTAGCAGGTTATTTCAATACTGGAACATAATCTAACAAAGACAGGATAAGTGCAGGGAACTTGGCCTGCCACAGGAGGTGGCACAAATGAAAGCTTCCTGGGGAGAAATATAGCTTAGAGTACAAAGAGGCCTTTTTCTCCTGGCCTTCAAATTCTGCCTACACTCATCCTCACTAATTGGCTCAGATGGAGTTGTTTGTTACACAGCTGTACAGGAATGAGGCCTTTTTGTCTGTCTGTCCAGACCATGAGGCAGATTTCCTCCAATAGCCTGGAGTGCACAGAAACCCTCAGGCAACACTGGGAACAGTGAGGGAAGCCCTGGAACAGGCACTGTCTTGAAAGCACTCTCTGTGCTATGAAATCATTCTATTCAAAGCAAATTTCCTAGCTGGGTGCCTTTCAACATAGCGACTCTGGATCTTCACCAATAGAAATAAATGCATACATACATGGGGAGACATGGATTTACTGGCTTTTTCTTTTTTGGCAGGTCCAGGGCTTGTACTATGAGCCTAGGCACTCTCCCAGAGTTCCTTTTCTTCAAGGGTGGTGCTCTGCCCTTGAGTTTCAGTCCCACTCATGGGTTTTTATATTCCTGTGATCCCTTAGAAATAAAAGTGTCCTGAACTTTCCTGTCCCGACTGAATTCAAGCTGCCATTCTCTAACTCTCAGCCTCCTGAAGAGCTACGATTATAAGTATGAGCCTCTGAGATTTGGCTTTCTTTTATTCTTCTTGTTCTTTGTTTTATCATGACAATCTGAAATCTTCACAGTGTCATACTAATGGTTTGCATTTCGAAGTAAACTACCCAGGCCTGGAGTTCAAATGCCAGGACTGACACCTACAAATGGAGGGAGATCTTGAGAAAATAATTCCTATTCATGGGAGTGCTTAATGGAATGTTATAAAAGTAACAATTAAATCCACAGTTTTTCATGATTCTCTTAAAGAATGCCACACAAAAAGTATTGGATTATGTCTTTAATTCTAGCACCATGGTATGATTCTCCTAATTAAAGAATGCTGCGTACTTTTACACTAATGCTTTAATAAGTATTCAACCATGATACTTCATTAAATGGAGGCTTAATTTAATAACTAATAATTCACAATATATATATTATTCAATATCCTCATATTGTCTCTCTCATATATATATAGGGAGAGCAAACTACACATCTATCTATCTATCTATCTATCTATCTATCTATCTATCTATCTATCTGTCTGTCTGTCTATCTATATCTATATTTAAATCTATATCTAGGCCACTACTATGGCTTGATCACACGTCCTCAGAACTGGCTGGCAGCTCAATTTGCCAAAGTCTGTGTCTACAACTGACACTTTAATGAATTGGGCATTGTGGGCTGTGAGTTCATATCCCAGAATGGCCAAAAGTTTATAGGTGGAGTAAGAAGCCACTTTTGACATATTTTTTTCCTTCTCTGTAAAAGTCCTGGGGCTCAGGATGATGTAAAATCCACATGCAAATATATCCATGTGATACGATGTAATAAATGAAATAAATATTATATATATAATAATAATAAAATAAAGAATAAATAAATAAGGGTAATAAATGTCATAAGGGGTAAACACATGTATGTAAAAAGATCTCATACATGAATATTATTTTTTCCAGTGCCGTGGCTTGAATTCAGCCCTGGAAATTGGTCTGAATTTCTTGTTTTCAATGATGGTGAGTTTCCTCTCCCCCACAGTGCCACAGAGTTACTCAGACCCTGAGTTCAAATCCCAGGCTTGCCAGAAAAATGGTGCAAATTCCAACCCAGGGCCTTACTTTTCTTTGGCCAGGCCCGGGGCTTGAACTCAGCTTGTATCAACTCTAGGCTGGGGTGCAACCTCTGGACCCACAGCCCATCCTGAGATCCCAGGACCCAAGTTCAAATCTCGGGACTGGCAAAAAGAAAAAAAAAAGGTGAAGGGCTGGGAAGGTGGCTCAATAGTAGAGTGCTTTCCTTGCATGCATAAGGCCCTTTGTTTGATTCCTCAGCACCACATAAGCAGAAACAAGCTGGAAGTGGTGCTATGGCTCAAATGGTAGAACGATAGCCTTGAACTGAAGATTTGAGGTACAGCACCCAGACCCAGACTTCTGGCCCCACAACAGACAAAAAAAAAAGATGGGGAAAAAAGGAGAAGTATAAAACTGGGAAGTTCTGGAAGGCAGTTTTACATTTTTTTTTCCTTTGCATTGTGACCATCCTGTGTCTAAATGACAGGACCCGAAAACTGTACATGGCCTTGCATTGTTGAAGTTTGGTGGGCTATCAGGGAAGCCACAGCCTGAACCAGCAACCTAGGTCCAGGGTTCGTATCCCGGGACTGCTACCTACAAATGGCAGGAGATCGTAAGAAACATATTCCGATAGACATCCATATGAATGGAATGTTGTAAAAGTAACAATTGCATTAGTATTTAGTGTATGATTATATTAAAATTATACACAATAATCATAGTACATTGACTAATTTTCAATAAATACTTTATTATGTATTTAACCATGATACTTAAATAAAGGAAGAAATAATTTGTTTTGGTTTAGTTTTCTCCATCATGAACATTCAACTTAGAGCCTAAGCACTGACTTTCCTCTTGGGCTCATAGCTAGCGCTCTACCTCGTAGCTAAGGACCCCTTTGGAGCAAAGTGTGTCTTTAGCTGAGGTCTGTCCTCCTGCCTTTTCAGGAAGCTGATGATCTGGGTTCCAAACTATCCCAGACACAAAAGGTCCCATGAGATTATTATCTCCTATTCACCACTTAAAAACTTGAAGTGGAAGCTGGGCACCGGTGACTCATGCCTGTCATCCTAGCTACTCAGGATCCTGAGAGCTGAGGATCATAGTCCAAAGCCAGCATGGGCAGGAGATTCCTTGAGATGCTTATCTCCAGTGAACCAACAGAAAGCCTGAAGGGGCTCTGTAGCTCAAGTGGTAGAGTGCTAGACTTGAGCACCCAGTCCCAGAGTTCAATTCCTCCAACTACAAGAAGAGAAAGAAAGAAACCTGAAGTGGAGTGCTGGAAATGTGTCTTAGGCGTAGAGTGCTTTGCATGTATGAAGCCCTGGGTTTGAATCCTCAGTATTACATCCCTAGAAAAAAAAAGCCTGAAGTGGTTTTGTGGCTCAAGTGGTAATGCACTATCCTTGTATAGGAGAAACTCAGGTACAGAGCTGAGGTACTGAGTTCAAGCTCCAGGACTGGTGTTTGCACACACACACACACAGACACACACAGACACACACACATACACACACAGAGACATACACACATGCACACACACACACACACACACACACACACACACACACACACAGATACCATAAGTGAAGCTGTGACACTAAATGGTAAAGAAAAGAGCTTCTGCTCTGAGCTCTTGGTCAGCACCCTGACCCTGTGTTAAACCCCATAATATAAACACCCAGAGCCCAACTAGGAGAGGGCAAAGGTTTCAAAACCTGATGAGTTTCACCAGCACTAGATGACAGGAAGCATTGTGATTTTGCACAAGTGCTTAGATTTAGCAAGCATCCGGAAAACTAGGGAGGCACCTTTGCCAATTAGGAATCTTTTCATTAGGTTCAGCTCACTTGTTTTCTGCCAGAAGGACCCTTGAATTCATTGTAGCCTTTTTTTTAACACTGGAACATAGTCTAACAAAGACAGGGTGAGTGCAGGAAAATTGGACTGCCTCAAGAGGCAGCACAAATGAAGGCTTCCTGTCAAAACAGAGCACTGGGAGGAGAGATAGCTTGGGGTATAAAGAGGCCTTTTCCTCCTTGCCTTCAGAGTCTGCCCACATCCTCACTCTTTGTTCATACTCAATAATTGCTACGGATGAATTGTTTGTTACACAGATGTTCAAGAGTGAGACCTTTTGTCTGCCTGTTCCAACATTGAGACAGACTTCCTCCAGCAGTCTGGGGTGCACAGAAGCCCTCAGGGTACACTGGGAACAGTGAGGGGAGCCCTGGAACATGCACTGTCTTGAAAGCATTCTCTGTGCTATGAAATCATTCCATTCATACCTTCCTTCATAGCAACTCTAGATGTTCACTGCTAGAAATACATGCATACATACACAGACACATGGAGTTACTGGCTCTATTCTTGTAGCAGGTCCTAAGGCTTGAACTGTGACCCTAGGCACTATCCCTGAGTTTCTTTTTCTCAAGGAAACACCGTATTGTTTCTTAACCCATGATTACTCTAGGCTGGTTTGCCGCATTTACACCCACAGATGATCCAGTCAACCCAGGACCCCAATTCAATTCCCAGAACTGGCAAAAATACATCAAACCAACAAAAATGGAGGAGGAAAAATCCAGCAAGTTTTACACAACCGTTTTACCTCTGTTTCCTTTGCACTGTGACCACCATGGGTCTCAATGTCTCGGCTTGAAAATTGTTTGTGACCTTGCATGGCCAAAGGCTCACGGATTGTTGGTGAAGCCTGAGTCCAACCCAGATACCTAGGCTGTGAGTTCGATCCTCGTACTGCCACCTACACACAGCTGAAGATCCTAGGAAACTCGTTCCTATCTATAGGAACATTAATAGTATGTTTGACATGTACAAATTGAATTACTATTTAGCTAGACTTTCTAGTATAATATTGTATGCATAAATATATGTTATTGAATAATTTAATTAATAACTTATTAAGTCTTCTACTGTGATTAAATAATGGAGGCATAATTTTAGACCAAATAATTGGTAGTAATAGAGTATATAATTGGTAGTAATAGAATATATAAAAATAAGATATAGACATCACTTTATATAGAATCTACATAAATGTCTGTCTCTGTATACATTTATTTATAGATCTATATTCATATGTAAATAAACACACACTGCAATCTACATATTTATCTTTTTATATATTGGCCACTCCTAGGGTTTGATCTCAGGTCCTCAATTTTGCCGGACAACTTCATTTACATCAGACTGGTGTGCTAACATTGAGCCATTCATGAAGTTGGCCTTCTAGGGCCCGAGTTCAAATCACAGAACTGCCAAAAACTTAATCCTGGTGGAAGAAGTCAATTGTCCCACTAGTTTTCCTTATGGGTGTCAAAATTCCTGGGTCTCAGGAATGATGTATAATACATAGGCAAATTTATGTCCTATGTAATAGGATGTAAAAAATGTTATATGTGTAATCATACTCACTAAAATACACAAGAAATACATAAAAATAAAATAAAATGAATAACTACACTAACTGCAATATAAGTAAACATGTGTATGCAAATATAAATCATGTATTTAAAATGTATATGAATATTATTTTTTGAGTGCTAAGACTTGAATTCAGGCCCTGGGAACAGGCCTGACTTTCTTGTCTTCCAGCACTGTGAGCTTCCCCTTCCCCGACAATGCTGCAGATTTACTCAGACTCTGAATTCAAATCCCAGGCCTGGCAGAAAAAATGGCGTGAATTCCAAGCCAAGGAGCCTCATAGTTTTTAAAATATTTTTAATGAATTTATTTATATATTTTTTGTTTGTCAAGCACAGGGCTTGAACTCAGGTTGTGGCAACTCTGCCTCATCTTTGATCACTCTAGGCTGGGGTGCAACCACTGGACCCACAACTGAACCTGGGTTCCTGGGCCCCAAAGATTTACAGGAAAAATATAAATAAAATGACACAGATAAAAATCTGGCAACTTGCAGATGGCTGTCTGTTTTACATTTGTTTTTTTGCAAGGTGACCATCTTAGGTCTGAATGACATTGCTGAAAATTTTGTAACCTGACATTGCTGAAGGCTGGTGGGCTACCAGGCAAGCCATAGGTCAACACTGCAACATAGGCCCTGTGGTCGAGACCCGGTCCCGACCCCTACCAATGGTGGGAGATCCTAAGAGTCTCATTCCTATTCATAGGAATACTGATGGAAGATTATGAATGTCAAGATTAAATTAATTGTTCCTGAATGATACTACTATAAAATTAGTGATTTTAGGAGGCCAATGGATTTTAATGAATATTTTGACACATTAAAGAATACTATTAATTACATGGACACAATAGTTTTGTGATAGTGGTTAATTAAATTAATAATTCATTAAGGATGAACACAATAATATTAATTACATGGGGGCATAAAAAATACCCAAGAATTGTTAAAAATGTAGTCTATTTAACTGAAGAATGTATAAACATCGCTGGCACTCTATACAGATCTATATTTATTTGTGTACTACCATCCGCATGTCAATCTTTCTTATTTTGTCAACCCCTGGGGCTGGATCTCAGGTGCTGGGAACTGCTTTTCAGCTCCATATGGCCCAGGCTGGCCGTGCTGACACTTACCCATTCATGAATTGGGCCTTGTAGGCTTTGAGTTCAGATGCCAGCACTCACAAAAATTGAATCGTGGAGTAAGAAGCACTTGTAACACGTGTTTTCCTTTTCTGTGAGCGTCTGGGTGTCCAGTGTGAAGTTTCTTACATAGGCAAATCTATATCCCATGTAATAAATGTAATAAATGTTCTATGAGTAATACCAGTCAATAAAATAAATGGTAAATAAATGAATAAAACAACAAATAAAATGCATAACTACACTAAGCGCAATATGGGGTCAACATACGGGGCTCAGTCTCATGGCCTGAGAACTGCCTGGCAGCTGAATTGGCTACAGGCTGCCGTGCTGACAGTCACACATTCATGAACTGAGCCTTCTAGGCCCTGAGTTTAGATCCCAGCCCTGCCAAAAATGCAATCTTGGTGTAAGAAGCCGAGAGTGATACATATTTTCCTTTTCTATGAAATTGTTCGGTGCCAGGTAGGATGTATAATTCATATGCAAATCTATATGCTATGTAATAGGATATCATAAAGGTAAAAATGTCATAGGTGGAAGAATTGTCAGTATAATAAATGACAAACAGATTGAATTAGTAGTGAATCATTCTGAGATAATATTAGACAAAATAATTATAGGATGTGGATTATGTTTAATTACTATATTATTAAGCATTAACAGAATGAAAAGTAAATGGAGACAAAGTTAAATATCTAATAATTGGTAGTAACACATGATGCATAAATTAATTATAAATAGACGTCTAATTCTATAAAATATGTAATCCTATGTATGGATGTATGTACATATATGATAAACAATAACAGTATATTGAGTAATAATTAATGTTTTATTAATTGCTCAACTGGGATCCATCATTAAATGGAGAAATCATTTAATACCTAATAATTGGTAGTACTATTAGCTATAATTTAATAATATGCATACCACTGTCTCTATTTTTTTTTTTGGTCCAGTCGTGGGCCTGAAGTCTGGGCCTGGGCGCTCTCCCTCAGCCCTTCAGCTCAAGGCTAGCACTCTACCACTTGAGCCACAGCACCACTTCCGGCTTTTTTCTGCTTATGTGGTGCTAAGGAATCAAACTCAGGGCCTCATGCTTGCAAGGCAAGTGCTCTATCACTGAGTCACCTTCCCAGACCACATATCTCTTTTTGTATATATATTTATATACAGCAATCTCTATTTATACCTCATGCACTCCTGGGACTGGGTGGTTGAGTGCTCGCCTAGTAAGCAGGAAGCTCTGGCTTCCATTCCTCAGTACCACATACAAAGAAAAACTGGAAGTTCTGCTTTCTTTCAATCAATTGTGTACTAGCCTGGAGCACAAATGCTTGGGGAGAGTGTCTAAGCCCTTACTAAAGGCCCAGGACTGCCGCCAAAAAAGGTAGACTGTTCTAACTGCAACTATAGAAGGTCAAGACTTCAAATACCTCATCACAGAGCAAGGTAGGAATCTGGTGCTGACAGCTTCCACCTAACCTGACTTATCCAGATGTAAATCGCTGCAACCCAGCTCCACCGAACCAGACGCTGCTGGCTTACTTCAGTCATTCTAGCTGCTCATGGGCTTTAAAACCCAGCCCTGGCAGGAAGTCTGTGAGACACTTCAAAACGTGGTTCCAAGTGGTAGGGCTGTAGCCTTGAGCAAATGTTATTAGAACAGTGTCCCTATATTTGAGTTCAAGCCCCATGGGTAACCTCCCCCCCTAAAAAAACACCCCACTAAACCATTAGATGTGAACTTGTGTGGTTTGTGAAATGTTCCTCAAAGAATGGTGATACTGGAGAAAGCACGCTGATTTTAATGACAGCTTGTGGAATAGAGGTATCTGCTGAGTCCTTCATAGGGTGCTCTGTGCTGAGTAATGCACAGGGTGCTATGTGCTGAGTCCTTCACAGGTTACAGTGTGCTGAGTCCTGCTTTGGGTTCTGGGTGCTGAGTCTTTCACATGATGCTGTGTGCTGAGTCCTTCAAACAGTGTCATGTGCTGTGTCCTTCACAGGGTGCATTCTTTCATCTGGTTCTTGTAAGAGCTCCACAACTGAGATGCTTACGCAGATAAGAATATTGAGGCTCAGATATATCCCCATAGAAGGGACAAAATTAAGTATTACTGAAGACTAGTGAGTTGTCTCCTGCAGACCATTGTTTTGCTTTGTTTTTTCTCAGTCATGAACCTTGATCTCAGGACCTAGATTCTGACCCTTACCTCTTGGGCTCAAGGCTAACACTCCACACGTGGAGCCAAGGATCCCTTTGCAGCAGAGTGCCATGGCCTAGGGGTCGATATCTGAGGTCTGTCATCCTGCCTTCTCAGCAAGCTGAGATCTGAGGATCTGGGTTCTAAACTATCCCAGACACAAAAAGTGCCATGAGACTATTATCTCCAATTCACCACTAAGAAACATTAAGTGGAAGCTTGGTGCTTGTGGCTCATGACTATCATCCTAGGTTCTCAGGAGGATGAGAACTAAGGATCATGGTTCAAAGCTGGAAAAGCTGTTGCTGCTATTGATGCATAACATATTGCTATTATTGGTCTTTTTATATAAATATATATAAATATCTATATACATATATATAATTTGAATTTTTGGAAACTTTACCTGTGCTGTCAACTTTGGAAAAAGTATTCCAGTTTACCGTGTTGAGTTGGCATTGTACAGAAATTAATAGCCATATTGGTCTAGAAATGTTAAACTTAATTTTTTTCCATTTGTACAGGGGTAAATGCACTGTATTAAATATGTAAGGTCTTATCTACATGGGTTTGATTACAGAAACTAATAAAGTATTCTCTAAATAAGGAGAAAAAAAAGAACTAAGGATCATGGTTCAAAGCTAGCCTGGGCAGGAATGTCCTTGAGACACTTAGCTCCAATGGACCACCAGAAAACCTGAAGTAGAGCTGTGACTCAAGTGATAGAGCACAAGACTTGAGCTGAAGAGCTCAGGGACAGCACCCAAGCCCAGACTTCAACTCCTACAACCGACAACATTAAAAAAAAAAAAAAAAAAAAACAGAAACAATCTAACAAACCTGAAATACAAGGCTGGGAATGTGCCTTAGGGGTAGAGTGCTTTGTATATATGAAACCCTGGGCTTGATTATTCAGGACCACATCACTAGAAAAAGTATGAAGTGGTTCTGTGGCTCAAGTGAGAGAAGGCTATCCTTGTACAAGAGAAATTAGGTACAGTGCTGAGTTCAAGCTCCACGACTGTATGTGTGCACACACATGGACATATACACACAGACACACAGACACACAGACACACAGACATACATACACATAGACCAGAAGTGAAGCTCTGACATAAAATGGTAAATCACTGGACTTCTCCACTGAACTTATGGTCAGCACCCAGGCCCTGTGTTTAACCCCCAAACCTACCCACCCAAGGCCCAATTAGGAAAGGTCAAAGTTTCAGAACCTGATGATCTTCACCAGCTCTAGATGACAGGAAGACATGTGCTTGGATTTCTCAAGCTTCTAGAAAACCAAGGAGAGGTATCATAGGCCTATCATCACCGGCAATGTAATATTTCATTATATATTTCATTATATATTATATTGAGCTCTGTATCTGAGCACCGGAATATAGTCTCACAAAGGCAGAATAAGTGCAGGGAACTTGGACTGCCACGGGAGGTGGCACAAATGAAGGCTTCCTGTAAAAACATAACACTGGGAAGAGAGATAGCTTGTAGTGCAAAGAGGCCTTTTTCTCCCGGCCTTCAGAGCCCCCCCCACACTCATCCTAACTAATTGGCCTAGATGGAGTTGTTATTACAAAGCTGTACAGGACTGAGGCCTTTTGTCTGCCTGTACAAACAATGAGAGAGACTTCTTCCAGCAGGCCTGGGATGCAGAGAAACCCTCAGGCTACACTGGGAACAGTGAAGGGAGCCCTGGAACATACATTGTCATAAAAGTAGTCTCTGT